>NC_056737.1:1044290976-1044415976 GCF_019279795.1 Protopterus annectens | reverse complement strand
CTGCACCCTTACCCTAACTCACCTAACCCATGCCCAATCGCACACTCACCTTCATTTGCACACTTACCTTAACCCGGTCTGTAACCTTCGCTCCACAGTCGAGGAAATAGCGTAGCTGCAGAAACGGCTCACCAAATACTTTTCCTAGGAAAGTATTCGGTGTTCTGCAGTTTCACCATTTCCAGCTTTTGCTCTACTGGGTTCGATATTATAACATTCGAAATTGTAAGACTTCAATGTTATAATATACACCCGTCCAATGGTGCATAGAGTCTGTTAAGTAACCTTATTGGTGTTCCTCACTGAAACAGCGTACCCAACCAAACTAACATATAGTTGTCCAATGGTTCATGGAGTCTGTTAAGTAGTCTTATTGGTGTTCCTCACTGAAACAGCGTACTCAACCAAACTGTATTCTTAGCTAACTACTGTTGGGACGTTTAGTAGCTGTGTTTTTGGTTTGCTTTGCTAATATCTGTATACAGTAATATTATCTGCCCTTTTCCTAAGTTTTTATATGCTGCTTCCCCAAGCTGTAATCCGAGATATGTGCTGGTGTGGTTCTTGTGAGCTGTGTTTATTGTTTGTGTTATGACTATGAACTGAAACACTACTTGCCCCGTTATTGCACTTTCTACTGCAGTTTAACTTAGCTGTACATTTTGCTTCGTCCTGCTGAGACCTTTGCGAGCTGTAGTCTCGGTTCATTTTGATAGTAACTGCTAACAGTCACCTTATCTGAGTTGACTGTGCATTTTTTCTGACACTGTGAGCTGCTGTTGAGGGTTTTTGTGAACCATGTTCTTGGTTAGTTTTGCGAACCATAGTCTCGATTCGTCTTGAAAGTAACTGCTAACAGTCATCTTAAATTACCTGTTTGTGTGTTTTTTCCAACACTGTAAGCTTTGGTTGAAGACTGGGCATTGTTGAACAAGCTAATAGCGCCCCTTACATTTCTTAAGCTTTGTGAACTGTGTTTATGGTTCGGTGTGCTGAAAACTGCTAACAGTAACAGTATCTGACTGGGTAATGCGTTTTTCTAATGCTGTGTGCTGCTGGTGAAGCCAGGGCCTTGCTGGTCAACCAAATAGTCCCCGTGCATTGCTGAGACTTTGTGAACCATGTTTTTGGTTTGTTTAGAGGCTAACTGTTAAGAGTAGCATTACATGTCTTGTTATTGCGTTTCTCTAATGCTGTGAGCTGATGGTGAAGCCAGGGCCTTGCCGATCAATCAACGAGGCCCCCTTCATTGTTTGAAACATGTTTATGCTCTCTATAGCAGTCTTCACTGTGTCTGCCTACTAAATAAGATTTTGATTTTTCCTAGTATTGCATAAGGTTCAGTGTACTTTGTTTTAGTTGGCACTGTATAATGATGTGAATGGCTAAATGACTTTACCAAATTGTTTGCTAACTGTATATTATTCCCTACTCAGGTAGCTCTGAACTTTAACTTAACTCAGCTCTCTACTATCCTGCTACGCCTTTCTACTGTCTGTCCCTATAATACCTCTAGTTCAATCTTCCATCTTCCTCTTCTCATATCTTGGTCCCATATGACTCCTCTCCTAACCTAACACTTACTTCCTTCTCTCCCATTTCTCCCCCGTTTATATCCCTACTTAGCCTATTCCTTTACTTATTACATAGTCATCCCTACTACCTTACTACAGCTATCGACTACTATTATTCACCTCATACTTATCCCCTCTCTCTCTGTCTGTCATTGTTTTTCAGGTCCCTGATACCAATCAAAACAAGGACATTGCTAACCCCAATCAGCCTTGAAGACCATCCACTCACTTTATGAGTGTTGTTCCCTCGATGGAATTCCTATCCAGCAACAGTGCAATATAATTACAATGTATGTTACACTGTGTATTCAGTAATCCTACCACTCTATACCTACTTGGTGTAGACTTTACCTTTGTGTCTACTATATGCCTATGTAAGGTACTGCCCTTGGTCAGCTATAGTACTCCATGCGCACCTCTACTACCCCTGCTCTCTCTAGTGTTCAAGTCACTCACCTTTCCTCATAACCTTATTCCCATCCACTTCCTCTGCTAGTTCTTTCCCTCTACTCTCATAGCTTCCTACTGATACAGTCCTCACATCTCTATCTGTTTGTATCCTCCCTCTGACCTCTCTCTTACAGATAGAATCCATCTGTCCTCTCTCCACTCATAAGATCCCTACTCTCACCTTTCCTTACCATAATCTCTTTTTATCCACCTCTATACCCTTGCTCTCAGCCAGCAACTGCCAGCTTCTCTGCTTAGTTTGTGTACAATTACATTTAAAGCAGGCCCCCTGGACATTAATCACAGCATTCTCTCCCCAGTACCAAACTATTCAACCTTCTTACTGATAGTTTTTTCTCTAATTATTACATTAATCTAAAAACATAATAAACCCCTTAATGTTATTTACTTAATTTCCTAGCTTTTAAAATAGGTTTCAACAGGACACAATCATTCAGACCAGACCCCCGATGTGCCCCTAATCTCAAGATCCACTGAAGCTCAGCATTTTCAGTGTCATTACTACATCACCCAGTCTCTTGTTCTCCATTTGCACATGCAACACCTGGAATAAAAAAGTGTGTGGCTCCCCCTCAGTCAAGGTATGCTCCGCTATTGCACTATAATCATGCCCCCTCTTATAGCAATATAAATGATCCCTAATTCTTTCCCTGAGATATCTGTTGGTCTTACCTACATAAAACTTAAAACAGCAGGCACAATGTGCACCATACACAATGTTCTGTGAATTACAGTTAGCTCCCACCTTTAGATGCCATAAATGCCCACTGTCAGGATGCCTAATGAACCTTGATTCATCAGTGTGTACACAGTAAGAGCATGCTCCACACTTTTGTGTCCCTACTTGCAATGGACTCATACTATCAAAAAAATCTGGGGTAGCAGAGCTGCTGTTTGAGATTCTTACTATTCTTGAAACTGTACCTGGGTTTACTTCCTACTAATTCACCCGTCCTCTCATCCACAGTTAAAAATGTGCCAGTTCCTGCTTACTATTTTCTTAATTTCACCCACCCCCTTGGTAAAGGTTAACACCACAGGAACTATTTCATCAATGGGATGAACACCTCTTCTGCCTCTATTAAGGTCTGAGAAGTAAGGAGTACCATGACCTCTCCTTTCATTCTTCACTTTCCCATACATTTTTTCTATATCCTGTCATTTATAACCCCGCTCAACAAAAGCTTCCTCCAAGAAATTCAACTCCTTTACAAAATCAGCATTGTCACATGATAACCTGGAGGCCCTCAGAGCCTGACCCTCCACTATATGATTAAACATATGTGGGCGGGTGCATACTTGTTCTAAACAAGACGGAAGGGCAATAACACTCCTTCCTATGTAACTTCGTGGAAATATCTCTTCCAACCTTCATAACTGTCACATCAAAAAAAAAAAAAATCAATGGAAAATAATGACTTATTCAAAGTAAACTTTAAAAGAATGATTACTGGTATTTAAAACATTAACAAATTCAATTAACTCAATTTCATTCCCTTTCCATCCAATAAAAAGGTTAACAAAGTGTCGGTAAAACCGAACTGGAGAATTGCCCCCATTTTGTGCCTATTGTTGTTCCTATTGCATCATCACAAGGTTCGCGTAGGAGTTGGCACAGCTCGTGCCCATTGCTACACCCGCTGTTTACCAATAGCACACACCATTAAACAAAAATACATTATGTTCAAGCACTATTTCTAAGAGCATACAAATGAAATCTATTTCCTGTATCCTATGCTTGTTCTCTCTCACTAAATAATCTCTTCCATAGCAATTCCCTCCTGATTCAAAATACTTGTAAACAGAGAAGTCACATCCAGGGTTACTAAAACATCAAACACCTCCCCCTGTGGGCCCATGGTAGCTTTATATAGATCTTTCTGGAAATGTTCAGTGTCTTTCGGTACTATAGGATTACTATCCAAAATCTTTCTTAATTGCTTTTCTAGATACAGGGAAATAGGTTGTTTGATTATTGGACTTGCTCTCTGTTCCTTTGTTTTTTATTTTTCAAGTTTGCTGGAACTTTGAGTATGGCAGAAGGCACTAATGTTGTTTTGGATGCAGAAAAGAACTTATCTACAGGTCTGTCCTCATGTGCGAGATTGAATGACTTTATGGCAGTGCAGCAGAATCCACTGCTAGAAAATGATTTATTGGTCGAATACAATGATTGCCAAATGCATAATGAAAATTTGGACATTAGAAGCCATGAGCTGAAAAGAAACTGGGAGAATGATATCTTCAGGTTTAAAAGGCTTCAATGCCAAAAATTTCACTTGGAAGCATGTCTCAGTAAGGCAGTTATACCTAGAGGACCGAGGGTTCTAAACATGCCTACCTATGGAAATGCATATCCCTCTCTGCTAGCGGAGTGGCAGAAGATTAACACAGAGACTAGCAATACATAATTGAGACTGCTTATAAACTTTTTCAATCCTATAGAGAAAGAACTGAGTGATTGAGTTGCTGAACAGCAATGTGAATATGCGGACATTGTTGGAGATGAGCGAGTGGATATCTATTTTAATGACCTCATAGAGAAAGTGTCATGCTATGAACAAAGATTGTTGCAGCAAAAGAGAAGGAAATTGGCCAGGGGCTTGCATGATTTTTCAAATCAGCACGTCAGCTGGCCTTATGATCAAATTTGAATTAATATGCAAATCCTTTAGAGCATTAACTTCTTCTCTGCTGAGGTTGTTAAAATAATGTCGTTTACCAGATAAATACTGGGAGACCTCTCTTTCACATATATTAATAAAGGTATCAGCAGCAGCTCGATTCTGCAGGGTAAGAACACTACGTTTCCTAAAAATAGCATTCTCATTCATTTCTCCTTGTTTATAAAGACACTTTAGTGCAATGTCTCTTCCAAGCATTTTAAGGCTTAATGTAATGTCATTTAGAGCAGAACCTGAGGCTGAAACATAATTCAAACCTTTACTTAATAACTTAATATGCATATCTTCCAATATGAAACCCGATAAATTAAATACTAGCTCCTTGTTCATCTCTTCACTTGCCTCTCCTCTGCAAATGGTCTCCTCCTGCATATTAAGTTACTAAGTAAAGGTTTGAATTTTATTCCAGCCTCGGGATCTGCTCTAAATGACATTATATTAAGCTTTAAGATGTTTAGAAGAGACATGATACAAAACTGCCTTTATAAACAAAATGAATGAGAATTCCCTTTTTAGGAAACCTAGTGTACTTACCCCTCAGAATCGAGCTGCTGTTGATACCTTTATTAATATATGTGAACAGGAGGTCTCCCAGTATTTATCTGGTAAAGGACATTATTCTAACAACCTCAGTAGAGAGGAAATGAATGCTCTAAAGGATTTGCAAATTAATTCGAATTTGATCATAAGGCCAGCTGACAAAGGGGGAGAGGTGGTGCTTATGAATAGAACACAATAGTATGCAAAGGTTATGGAATTATTGAATGATGAGACAGGTTGAAAGAATTAAGGTCTCTGTAAGACACACTTTTTATGAATTAAAGGAGAAAGGAGTTATATCAGCAGCGATGCATGACTATTTACATGTGGTACACCCCTTAGCCCCGATATTTAAAGGCCTGCACAAACACCACGATAATACATCTGATCCTCTTATGCATCCAATAGCGGCAGGTGTGAATTGGATCACCGAACCAGCTTTTATCTTTGTGGAACATCAGTTAAAAAAGATCCTGTCTAAGGCACCAGTGGTATTGAAGGATACTCAACATTTTATAACAACTTTAAGGGAATATTTGAGAACCAAAGAAGGAGGAAGGAGCTATTTGATGGTAACAATGGATATAACAAATCTTTTTACCATGGTACTAAACGATTATCATTTGCTAGCACTGCAGAATTTTTTAGATAGAGTTAGTGGATATGATGAACATAAAATTGATTCAACTTGTACACTAATGGGAATTATATTACACAACAATGCTTTCATCTTTGAAAACAAAATTTGCTTACAACAATGTGATGGGGCCATGGGAACCCCATGTGCCAGTAGCTATGCTAACTTGGTGTTGGCACATTGGGAGGATTCTCATGTTCTATAGAATGGGTCTATATCGCTAGACCAAAAGATCAGAAGAGTGAATGCATGTACATCGACACATTTAGGTCGATGTACATACAAAGCGAAACACATAAAGGGCGAAAACCGGAACTCTAAACGTGTTTCGTAGCCAGCAGCACTGTGGTGGGGGTAAGGAAATATATCCTTTTCCCCACTGTAGTGTGGTCTCGGAGTTGGTATACTTAAGTAGGGGGGTGTGCAGGGGGGCTTGCCCCCCTGCAAAAGCTAATTAATTTAATATTTTAGTTTCAATTTTATCTACCTGTGTGGCACATTCTGATGATGAAACACGTTCGGCGTTCAGGTTTACGTCCTTTAGCTGTTTCGCTCTGTTTGTACATTGACCTAAATGTGTCGCTGTACATACATTCACTCTTCTGATCTTTCAGTCTAGCAATACAGACCCCATATAGAACAACCCTTTTGGGCAATATTGGAGACTATACCAACATTTCATGGATGACATCTTTATTTTATGTGGAGGCAACATGGATCAATTGCAAGCATTTGATAAATACCTTGAAGAAACTACATTTTTTTTGCAGTTTACTTTGAAGTATGATGATATGACTATGGATTTTCTTGATATTAGAATACTACAGAGTGTGGATGGTGAAATGCATACCAAACTTTCTAGGAAAGATTTCTGGAAAAACAACATTTTAACTAGATCTAGTATGCACCCCACACATGTTCATGCTAATATATTGAAGAATCCGTTCTTAAGGACATCTAGACTTCACACCAGAGAAGATGATTTTGACAGAGCCATGTATATGATGGGTAACCAATTTAAAAAGAAAGGATATGCTCCTTCTGAGCTAGGCTCAGTACCAGATTATGTCAGGAGCAAAAGAGGAGAGGAGAGGAAACCTTATTTACTGAGAGGATAGACAGGAGAATTCATGTGACATGCCAAGTATGCATCAAGAAGGATATTAAAATGGCCATGACACATTCCAATGAGTAGATAGGCATCTGTAACATTATAAAAAATAATTGGAAAATATTAACTTCAGATGATGAAATAAGAGAAATAGTGGGGGATACGCCCCATTTTTCCTATAGAAATAATCAGAACTTGAAACAATAGTTATGTAATGATCAGCCAAGGGAAAGACAATTTTCTTCTAGCTGTAGAACCCATCCATGTTGAGGGAATGCACTAATTGTAAATATATAAATACTGAAGATTGTTTTATACATCCTGTTAGTGGAAAGACTTACTTTCTGAATTTTTATGCAGATTGTACCACCTGGAATGTAGTTTATTTAGCTGCATGTGACTTCTGCAGCAGTTTTTATGTGGGGAGAACGAAGAGACAGCTGAAAGAAAGGGTCTTGAAGCATATTAGTGACATTAGACTACTAGATCTGAAAAATACCTTAGTTAAACTTATTCAAGAAAATGTTGGTCATTGTTTTCATTTTAGAGTCCTGTAGACAGTGAGAATCAATCCCAGGGGTGGTGACATGAACATTATTACAGAAATTAAAGAAATTAAATGGATAGGAGAGTTACAAGCTTATAGTATCTCTGGACTAAACACAAATTACCCTCTAAAACCAGCCCTGAAGGGGCAGAGATTGAGAAGGTGTCTCTGACTAATTGAGTTCTCCCTGTTAATGACATATACATGAAAGAGGGAGTTGGTCCTTTTTACTTATGTAGACTGGTTGTAATGCTTCATATAATGACTCTGTAATTTGATTTGTCTTTAAAGGAATCTGAGGAAGGATCGTTACTGTCCAAAAGCGCTTATCATTTTTTTAATTGTTTTTAATAAAGTTTATTTTTTAGTCCTTCAGTACTTTACTGTTACCTTATTCATCAGTATTCGGATTACCCCGGCTGTGGTGTCCATTTTGCTGGTTATCTGTTTTTTTCTTAGTGGGAGTCCTCATTTTCTTATTATATATATATATATATATATATATATATATATATATATATATATATATATATATATATATATGTATATATATATATAGGTTTACTATCAAAACGCTGAACGTTGGTTCAATAATGGGTGATCTATCATCATATAGCTATATATATATATATAGCTATATATAGATAGATATATAGATATGTATGTATGTATATATAGCTATATATAGCTATATATATATATATATATATATATATATATATATATATATATATATATATATATATATAGTTTATCAAAATGTGAAAAATCAAAACAAGCTTCCACATTTTGATTAAATTTGTTTTCCAAATTAGGTAATACAGAATTAACAAAATGTCGGAAATGCTAACCATGGAATCGACATTTAAACACCGGAAGCTCCAACGTTGAATGTCTGTGTTACTGGTATTGTTTTTGGAGGGGGGCAAGCCCCCCCTGCATTCCACCATCCCCTGCATATTATATATTCCATCTCTGAGATTACACTACAGTAAGGAAAAGGGTAAATAGGGTAAATAGATAGATAGAGATAAAGATATTGATATGGATATAATTAATTATATTCCTGTACATAACCCACAAAGATGCATTTATCCTAACATTTCAAGTAGCTAACGAAGCATTTGATAAATGCATGTGATCAGGTATCAGATATTTTTCCGCCTTTCTACCAGCATCTTCTCACATCTGTATCTACTGAATCAACACCTGGACACACTTCACAATGGACAGAATATCGACCTGTACACAAGGCTGAACTGCAGAAACAAATATTGCAATGCAGTGTTAACAGCTTCATCACCGTACATGTTTTATACGTCATTCTATGAATAATGGTATAGTGGTCAACTTAACCATTGCTTTCTTGCTTTTGCCATCTATCCACCTGAGTGTATGTCCCAGTACTCTGCTCAGTGTTGTCACAGCCCTCTTGCTCTGCATTCAGTAGTTTAGGGCAGATGACTGCTAGCTTGCAAACTTGGTACCACTGCAAACTCCCCAGAGGACATCAAGATCCACCCAGAGTGCCTGTCCCAAACAAGTAGCTGGTGTCAAAACCATGGAATAAATCTAAATGCAATTAAGTGCATAATCATGTCCTTCTGCAAGCATGGCCACTGAAACTTTCAGATCCACAACACAGTCCTGAAAACTCATCACATAGTTAGGGATCTAGGAACCTATGTTAGCAATGAACTGTCATTTGATAACCACGTACCCAGTGTTGTAAGGAAGTCCTTCTTCATCACATAACTTATATCTAAAGGTATGGCATCCATATCCAGGGATGTAATCATTCCCTGTATTCTGCAATCATTAGGCTGATCATTGAGTATAATGCCCCTTTCAGTATGGACCTCTCCAAACATTTTCACAAATGGAATGACCACAATACTTTCTCACTAAAAAAGTCAAGGGCCTAAACCACCAAAACTATAAAGACCATTTCACAACTTTATTCTTCTTGCAGGCTACTGGGAGTGACTGCTGCCTCAGTAATAAAGCATCAACAGACCCTGTTCTGTCAGACCTATTGCATTTGCAAATCCAGTGGTATCATAAATATCCACTTATGGCATCTCAATCTCCTTTGCAAGATAAATAGAACATGTTGGATGGATAGGTTTGTATCACTGAGGATATCACTTCAGTGGAACCATCTACAACTCCACAAAAAGCAAAGTACTTCTCTTACTCTAGTCAAACTTAATTTGGATGACTGGATGGGTAATTGTAAATTCACCACCAGTTTAGCAGTCCTGTCTCTGATGTGTCTGTCATGAGGGACTTGGCCACCTGACTTTTGACTACGATATTGCCGCCATTGTATAGAAGGCTTTCTACATGGCCCACCTCATAAATAAGGGTATTTCATCCAGGAACAAGGAGGTCATAACATCTCTGTATCCTCCCTTATCAGACCCATTATTGAGTACAATGCCCCCTTCGGCAGGTACCTTGCCAAGCACATGCAGCAGTTGGAGAGACCACAGAGGTTCCTGACCAGGAAAATCCAGGTTTTCAACACCTATCCTATACAGATAGGCTAAAAGCCTTGTCCCTCTACTCAGTCTCATATGGACTGCTCAGAGATGACCTGTGTCTAGCATACAAGGCCATTTGAGACCCAGCCTTGATGGAGTTGCTGCATATCCATAAGACAAACTCCACTTGCGCAACCCACTTGCAAGGACTTAACCTGGTCTGTACCATTAATAGAACTTGTTGGTGGGATAGATTTGTGTCCCAAAGACTCCCCCGTCTGTGGAATAGAATCCCTCTCCATGTTAAGCAGAGTACCTCTCTAGCCCTCTTTAAGGGGAAACTACGACTCGATGGGAAACAGAAAATACACCCCTGGGATCCCACTTGTGTCCCTGCTGGACAGGGGAAACAGGTGCTGACTTTGAGGGAACATGGGTGAAATACTTGGCTAGGCTTATAAGGGCCTCTGGGCCAATAACCTAGTATCATCCTATGAACCTATGAACCTATGGATAGGGGAAACATGTACGTGTCCCAACATATCCTTGTTCCATCCATTTCTGAATTATTCATATGCAAAATATAATGGCTAAAAACTACCATGGGAGTGTAATGCTAGGCTTACTAGGATCCTCAGAGATTAATATCAGGGAATAGACTGATAAACATAGTGACATGTCATTATTTTTGAGCCTGAAGTACTCACACAGTAAACAAATATTTCACAAAATTCACATGCTTGTACTAATAAAAGTCTATTCTAAGCCAACCCAGAGTGCCAGTGTGGGTTAGATAAGCCATACAGCATCTGTGTTAAAATTGTTAAAATCTAAAGTATCTGCAGCCTGTGTTAATGGTATCAAGGAAACGCTAGGTGGAACTGTGTATCTTCATGATGCTAAAGGAGAACACCATAGATGACTCCTGATTTGTAAATGTTTCTGTAAACAAAACAAGAAACCACTATTCAGAACTGAAACAGAGCATCCGGTCTGTTGGGAGAGATTGTTTTTATGGTGCACTGAGAGTTCTCATAAGGACACTGCATGTGTCTTTTTTTTTTCCTGGCAAAGTGGCTTTTTTAGTGAAATATGCGTAACAGCTTGTATTTCCCCTGTTCAGGGCCTTCTTATTTTTTCTAATTTTTCTTTCATTTCTGTTACAAGACTGTACACATACCAAAAACTATTTTTCTGTACACGTTCATGATCAGAAGCCTTTGTTATGACTCTCTTCCTTCATATTATACCACAAAAAAAAAAAAGAAAGAACTTAAGGCAAAAGATCCAAGAAGGTTACTGAAGTAAAATATTCCAAAGTAAGGGGGGAAAATTTTAGATTATTCACAATATAATAATTACATGAGAAGCCCACAAACATCCAATACATTAACACGGAACTATGTGATTACCAGTGGAACTGGATGCTTACCAAATATAACACTTTTCAGTTCACAGTCATTTACAGCTAAATGTGTTTTTTTCTTTTTTGAGTTGCAGAAATTGCATCTAAGACATTTGCATATTTTGTTTAGGAAATAGATGCTTAATTCTGTTATGGTTGGTTTCATTTCTAACTCAATTTGGAATTGCTATGTGTGCAATATCAGATGCACTTCTCTGTAAATTAGATCTGATATATCAGAAGAAAAGACAATCATTTATTCACTCTCCAATGCCCGTTTTATTGCATTTAGTGTCATAAGGCTGGCTGGAGCTATATCCTCATCCTCTTTGGACACACGACAGAGCAATTAATCCTGGATAAGCTGTCAGTTTGTCGCAGAATGTACAGATTTAAACATGCATGTGCACATACGCATATCTTCACATATATAGTGCATTCATGTCTATGGGCATGCATGTCTTTGGGATGTGTGAATAAACTAGACCACCTGGCAATACAGGGAGAATAATAAAACAAAATACATGCATAAATACCATGGATACCTTGGAATCTGAGTTTCTATTTTAGTGTTACAAACTTCATTAAAATAATCAATTCATTAAATACTTCCTATAAAATCCACCCACTTTAAACATTGCCCAGTCAGACCTCCTCAATTATGTTTCTGCTTCAATAAGCATTCAGTGTTAATTGTCTCATGTAATCCTCGCAGACAGTTGGCATTCAAAGTAGTGTACCAGAACAATTATTTTTTTCTCAAGCAATGTTTTATATCTCCACCAGGATGAGTTTTTTGAACTGAGTCTACCACAAGTAAAATACATTTCTTAAAAGAAATAGAATGTTCCAGGAATGTTTCTACAATGCACTCTTATATGAGTGCCTGGAGATTCAGAAAGATGGCCAGGTGGTCATAACCATTGCGCCACTGCTCACTTTGTGTGTGTAACAAAGCCCAATGCTAAGTAACAATGAGTGCAGGGTGAGCTGTAAAAGGATGAGGCCTCATACAATATCTCACTTTCATCTGCAGCATGGACTGCAGGATGAGTGCATATAGTACTAAGCTGCATCCTCAGGGAAACAGAACCGTAAGCTCATCTGTAGACCATGCAACTCGAAGAGGATCTGTGATCCTGAATGCATAGTAGCAACAAGAAAGGGAAGCAGTGATGAAGCCTTAAAAAGGCTTCAGCCTCAGGGAAACAGAACCATAAGCTCATTTATAGTATATGCAACTCAATGAGGATCTGTGTGATCCTGCATGCACAGTAGCAACAAGAAAGGGAAGCAATGTGGAAGCCTTAAAAGGGCTTCGGCCTTGAGGAAACAGAACCGTAAGCTCATCCATAGACCATGCAACTCAATGAGGATCTGTGTGATCCTGCACGCATAGCAGCAACAAGAAAGGGAAGCAGTGCAGAAGCCTTAAAAGGCCTTTGGCCTCTGGGAAACAGAACTGTAAGCTCATTCGTAGACCATGCAGTTCGATGAGGATCTGTGTGATCCTGCACACACAGTAGTGACAAGAAAGTGAACTAAAGTGGAAGCCATAAAAGGGCTTCGGCCTCAGGGAAACAGAACCATAAGCTCATTTATAGACCATGCAACTCGATGAGGATCTGTGAGATCCTGCACACACAGTAGTGACAAGAAAGGGAAGTAATGTGGAAGCCTATAAAGGGCCATGATTTATGTTTTCTAATCTATTTTTTTCTGACCAAACTAAAGGTTTGAAATTAGAATACAGGACAAAGGAAAATGCAAGCAAAGGCTCGAAAATAAGGTGAAATAAGCTAGATGGAGGTGGGGAAAGCAGAGGAAAACTTTTTTTGTGGGTCAGATGCCCATTTGATATCTATATAAATATATAGAGAGAAAGTGAGTGAGTGAGAGACAGCTCGATATATATACATATATATATATATATATGTATATATATATATATATATATATATATATATATATATATATATGTAGAGAAAAGATAAGTTTTGGAAGTAAGAGGAAGGTAAGAGGGTTAAGGTAGGTAGCGGTAGTACCACAAACAAACAAAGAAGGCAGACAAGACTGGCAGGGAGGTGCTGACACAGTGAGAGAGGGGGAATGTAATGGAGACAGAAATATCAGAACCATAGAGGAAAGACAAGGGTGGGAAGAGACACAACAGTTCCAGAAACACCAGGCTGGGGGATATAATGACTTACATAGCTGTAGTTCCTGCCAACCACAACCCAGTGGAAGCTTATTTGCCACTCTGGGCACCCTCCACTGGGCCCTAGCTTAGATAGTAGAGCCAATGCAAGGCAGGGATGTGTAACAGTGAGTCAGCAGAGAAGGTTCTCAAACCAATCAATGTGCGCATCCAGCCTCATGTCAGTGAGCAACCTAACTATTTCCTTCAGTTGCTGCTGTGTGACAAAGGTGTCACCTCCACTTTTGTCACTGCTATAAGCTGTCTGAACAGCAGCACAGTCTGGTGAAAGGCTGGCTGCAGTGCACAGGACATGTGCTGCACGTGGTGTGGAGGTGACTGTAGCAGTCTGGGGCACTGATGTTGTCAGTGTCTGCAGAGGCGTTGTCAACAATGGTGCGCTGATAGGCCTTGCTGGAGGAATATCAGTATATCTGGATGCTGCTGTATATAACTGAAAAATAAATGAAGAGAAACAAAATAAACCATATACAGTAGCTGCATATAATACTAAAGTGGTCTATATTATATGCACGAACGCTTCAAATGTCGACTACGTCTTTGTCGACACGTATATAGCAAACTAACATATCAGTGAAAGGTTAAATGGTTGAAACTGATAAAGTCAAAATATTTTAGTTGGCCAACACCATTCCCCCAGTGCTGCAGTGAATATGAATGTACAACATACTTAAATCGTAACACAAACCCTAAACCCATCCTACAACTGTTGTTATTTATAAACTAAATGAAACAACCGTAAGAAATCATGACATAGTGTCTTAGCAACATAAATAAAACCCATCCTAGTGAACCATGTTTGTGAAGCACACATTTACTGTATTAGACTTTCAATAGCATTGCATTCTTTCATTGTTTTTTCTAAATTAAAAAGCTGCCCATCTATATGTAGCATATCCTTGCCCTTCTGAGACTTTACTGTTTTGTAATATTCACCCACAACTCCAGGGGAAAACAGGGTTGCTTTAGGCATTGTAGTATACAGCGCATGTGTATTACACAACCACTTCCTAGTACACTGTTTTATAAATCTGTTCCGTAATTGCTACTTAGGAATGCAATTAATAAAACATATGTAATTTTACATATACAGCCAGTAAACTACTTATATAAATTCACTTACACACCTTTTCACTAGTATTTCAATTCATTTGTTTTATTTATAGTGAATAAATTCAAATACGAAGAATGTAGACATGGTTATGTCACTCGTTCATTTGCATTTGTTGGCCAACTATGATATTTTGAACTTAATGTTTTAGATATTTACAGCTTTTGCTTATTAAAGGGTTCACTAAATACGTGTCGACAAAGATGTAGTCAACATTTTAAGCTTTTGTGCTTATAATATAGACCCATACTAAAGATAGCAAGGAAGTGGATGAGGAGGGATAAGTAGAGATACAATGATAAAATTCAGCTAAGGCATGTCCATATTCAGACTACATTACTTGTACTATAAGACACACCAACCCCGAAGTAACAATGATGTTACATTATACAACCCAGAAGGAAATGAACCCACAGCAATCACCACATGGAATTCAGAAGACAGAATGTGCTGCTACTTCTGCAATTGTATTAAAGGCTGTTGTCAAACCCACAGTACTGGTGTGTATGTGAAACAAGTACACATGTACAAAAAAGGGAGTTCATACTTAATTTTGACTCATAACAATACAGTTGAAAGAAAAAGAAACACCAACCCAAAGATGACAGAACAAACATCCAAGGGAAGGAATGAACCCACAGCCAATACCATATACAAATTGAAAGGTAATACATTAAACTTCTGATAAAATCAAACCTATGAAAATTTTCTGCCAAAATCACAAAAATGGTGTATATCAGGCAAGCGAAGAGTTAAAGAGAAAACATGCAGCTCACACTAGTGTTTATATGACAACCTTGTTGGTACACTACCAAGAATGACAACAAACACTCATTTGGATTTGCCACTATACAGTCGGGGATTTGAACCCACACCCTTCACCATATGTAATGCATATATTAAACGCGACATACCCTGAGCCACTTACATACACTACCTGACAGTTGCAGTTAAACATATTGTAGTGTCATCAGAACAGGCTTATTGAGAAAGCAGTTGTGTGAGATTTGTACCAATGAAATGGAGAAGTCAGCTGACATATAATTTCCTATACCATGTTGTATCTGTCATACTCTAAAGTGCAAACTTGAAGGCCTGCCAACAATGATGTCAAAAATAGTGGCCCACAAGGGAATCAAATCTATCAGCCTCAGAAGATACACTCCCACAACAGCAGATTTTTATGTTGATCTACCTGTATAAGACCACAGAAGCATCTGTCCACAGACATATATAGCATTAACAATCCATGGTGCTACCTTTGAATAGTCATCTCACAATTTAACTGTCAATACTATATAAAACAGAAGTATCACCTCTCCCCATTTATGCAGGACAGCCCCCATGTTGGCGGTTGTGATCTATGAAAAAAGCAAAGGAAACAGCAAATGACCCTAGCTATCACAGCAAAAACGTTTCCTTAAATTCTTGTTGTAGTTACATTAAATTATTATATTTCTACCTGACACACTAACATTATTGGATAAATCAAGAACAAGTGATTTTCTACAACACTGAGTTTTTATGTAGACAAAAATTAATGCTCATTCTTTTCTCTCCTTGTATTTATGGTTTTATCCCACCTTTGTTACTTCGTAAGGTAGCAATCCTGTTGAAAGTCCACACCTTTCTTGACTACAGCTATAACAACTGAACAGATTGTTAGCATGGACACTTTTACTGCCTCTAACAGGTGCAATCACCCCGGTACTCTCTAACGCATTTCAGTCTCTACCTGTGCAGCTGCATGCTCTCCGCAATTACTTCAGGTGTTAAGAAGAAAGAAATGAAAGTATATTACACATGTGCATGACACACTGCAGCATTTTGCATGCAGAGGTAAGCCAGGGAATACTTACAGTGCATAGGTGGTGTATATGTGCTCTAACTTTATCCTTCCATCGGCCCAGGAGGTCAAGATTCCATCTGTTAAGGTCACTGTAGTGATGACATCATGGGCCCCAGTGCAGAAGATTACTATGGTGTGTGTTAATGACTGCCACAAGCTGTTCCAAGCCTTTGATTTTTATTGAGAGCCTTTATAACACTCCTCCAGGAGCCCCTACCTATGAATGTTGATGTAATACATGGAGGTATATCTTTGATTCCTCCACACATAGGTTCACAGGTTCATGGGCAAGTAGTAGGCAAGCCTACTTGCAGACTATTTCAAACATAGACAAAGGCCCTATTCAAAATTTCCCTCTAGCCTCAAGGAGGGCAAGACAAGTTAGACTGGAAGAGAACTTGAGGTTGCCCATCCAGTTATCTTGGTTTACTTGAAGGTGGTAAGGGTGCAGCTCTGTTTGACATGTAATGGAAGTTTGTTCCAGAGATGAGGGATATGGTGGGATATGAATCTATCACATAAATGTGTCTTATTACTCTACTTATGAACATTTAGTTCTTTAACCAAGTATTTGATGTACCATTAGTTTTTCAAAGGAGTAGGAGATCAAATAGGGTTCATAGGTTCATAGGCGTGTACTAGACTAATGACCCTGGAGCCTGTACAAGTCTAGCCCATAGGATTAGCCTGGCATTGTGCTACCCAACCTTAGTTCCCAGTGCCTCTGTTGAGTAGAGCCACTGGAGTGATCACCAGGGTGAATTTTCTGTTTTCCATCCACTCATCAATATTTCTCTTGAAGAGGGCCAGTGAGTTACTCTGTTTGACATGTATGGGAAGTCTATTCCATAGCATGGGCAGTCTCTGGGTTATGAACCTCTCCCTCCAGCACATTCTGTTGTTTGTGGTAATGAGGTTGAGGTCTCTGGAGCGTGTGGTGCAGAGGGATTGGGATTTCTTTAGATGTAGAATTTCTAACAGAACTGGGTCAGACATGGCTTTGTAAGACAAGCAGAGATCATCTCTAAGTAGGTGATATGAGACAGAGAATAGTTGGAGTTTTTTGAGGCTGTCCATATAGGACAAGTATTTAAAGCCTAGGATCCCCTTTGTGAGGTACTTTTGTGGCCTCTCCAGTTGTTACAGGTGTCTATTGAGGTACATGCCAAATGGGGCATTGTACTCGATGATTGGCCTATTGAGGGAAGAGTAGACGGAGACAATGACCTCTTTCTTCCTGGATGCAAAACCCTTAGTAATGAGATGTGCCACATAGAAGCACTTTCTGACCACAGTGGCAATGTGGTGGTCAAAAGAGAGGTTACTGTCAACCTGTGTTCCTAGATCTCTTACATCTTCTGTGTATAGTGGACTGCCATCAATGTGGTAATTTATGGGAACCATTTTTTTTCCCGAAGGGGATGACGACACATATTTTGGCATTGAGCATAAGGCCATGGTTCTGACACAAGTCGTTTGTCTCAGTGAGGCCTTTCTGTAGGATGTCAACATCACTTGGGGAGTTAATAATGACTACCAACTTACAATCATCTGCAAACTTTGTCAGCCAGAGTCCCTTCATGTTGGCCTAGACTTCAAAGAAGTCGATACCAAACAGGAGAGGACCCAGGACTGAACCCTGTGGGACTCCACTCATGATTGGTCAGCAGTCTGACTTGGAGTCAGCTACTTTCCCACTGTGGGTTCTATCTGTGAGCCAGTTTGAAACTCACCTAGTGATATAGGGTTTGAAGCCTAGCTTAGTTAGTTTTGCTATGATTCCTGAGTGGGGAAGGTATCAAAGGTCTTGACCAGATTAAGGTAGGCTGTATGAACCACCTTGCCTTCATCCACAGCTCTGGTGACTGACTCAAAGAAGTCAACCTAGTTGAGCAGGCATGATCTACCCTTCACAAAACCAAACTATGTGGGATCCAGAGTTTGGAGATTCCCAACATCCTTGTTTATTAGGTCCATGATGATGCGTTCCATAGCTTTGCATATCAAACTCATCAGGCTAATGTGGCGATAGTTCCCAGGGTTTGTAGTCACTCCTCCTTTGTGGAGAGGGATGACTATAGCAATGTGCCATTTGGTAGGGACAAAGCCTGAGGTGACGCTGTGATTGAACAGGGCACACAGGTGAGGTGCCAGTTCACTCTGTAGTTCATGTAGAACACAGCCAGGGATATTGTCAGGTCACACAGAAGCTGTATTCTTGGCCTTGGACAGTGCTGTTTTAGCCAGAGCAGCAGTAATACTGGGTGCCTGGCAATCTACTGGTATTGTGATTGGTCCTTTGGGGAGGATAAAATTGGCACTGAATCTGTCGGCCAGTATATTGGCAATATCTGTTGGCTCGGTATAGGAGGTACCATTGCGCAGTAGCTCAGAGCAAATATGGGTATTGCCATGGAGATTGTTTACATAACTATAGAAGGCTTTGTGGTTGTCTTTGCTATCTACTGAAATATTGTTTTCATAGCTAGCTTTAGAGGATTTGATGAGGGATCTCAACTTTTTGTTGAGGCTGATAAGGGAGTTTTTCCAGTCTTGGGACTTCACCTTATTCTGCATCAGTTTCCTCCATCTGTTGTAGAGTTTGTTTATAGCATGGGACCACCAGATTGGCTTCCTTTTTTTGGAGAAGAGCATCTTGGTTCTATTGGGTATGGTAAGATCTATGCATTTGTGTACATGTTTGTACAGTGCATTGGTGTATGATTCGGTGATCATGCAACTATTCTCCATTTGCATAGGTGCCGTGAAGTTAGCCACCTCTGTTTTTAGGAGCCCAAAGTTAGCTTGGAGAAGTTTTTCATGGTGGTTACCTTTGCAGAGGGGGTGGGAGGGATGTGGATTTCCAAGTGATTAGTTTGTGGTCAGATCTAACCAGGGAGGAGTTGACTACTGGTGTAGAGCAACAGTCTCCCATGTTAGTAATGACCAGGTCAAGGATGTTGCTACCTCTAGTGGCGGTAAGATCGAGCTGGTCCAAGACATTGGAATTAATGAATTCTAAGAAACACTGGGCAAGTGTATTGGTACATGAGTAGTTTCCCAGTTAATGGACGGGTAGTTGAAGTCACCCAGTATGAGAGTATTAGGTTGGACCCTAATATTCTCCAGGGTGCTTAGGAATGTGGAGTGTGAGTCTTGGGACATGGTTCAGGACCTGTAGCAGGCTATGACCTGAATTGCTGTCTTACCCAATGTTAGCTGCACCTGAAGTATCTCTGATGCTTTATGTTGGGCTACCAGTCTGCAGGTGTGCACATCCTTTATAAATATGGAAACACCACCGCCTTTGGAGATTCTGTCCAAGTTCTGTGACCGAAAGGTGTGGAATGAGGTAGAGCCTGGTAGTGCAGGAGTGATTTCTGCTGCCTTGAACCAGGTCTCTGTTACAGCGCAAATGTCAATGTTCTCCATTTTAAGGAGTGCTTCGAGTGAGTGCATTTTAAGATTTAGACTTTTAGTCTTGAGCAGCATGACCCTCCGATTGTATGTTTGTAGCTGTTACAGTGGTGATTTGGTATTTGGAACACTGCCTAAAAAAGGCACTATAGGGGTGGTAAGAGCCTTAGCCAGTATCTGGAAGCCTAGGGTTGACAGATGCAGGCCATCTCTGGCAAAGCATTGAGGTCTACCAGTTATGTCATCCCAGGCAGACAGATACTGGATCCCCTTAGAATGACACCAGAAACTTTGCCAATTGTTGAAATCAATCATTTTCTGCTTGTACTGTGGTATAATTCTGGGTGATGGTAGAATGCTGCACAGGGCTAGGGCCATACCTGCCTGGGCTACATAATCTGAGAGCTCCTCCATGTCTCTTTTCATGTAGTCCAGAGAGGTACATCTCAGGTCATTCACACCCACATGGACAATGACAGAGTTATATTTGTACCTGTTGTTGAGGGACCTGACTGCGTGTGTTATGTGGCAGATCCTGATACCTGACAGGCAGCTGACTTTTACTTTCTCCTTATTTAACCTAGTGAGTGGGACATCAGTGTGCCTCACTATCGAATCAGCTATGACTAGTGGGTTCGGCATGCTGTTTTGCCTTAGGGGCTTTGGTTGAGTGGCACACTGTTTCAGAGAGTTATGTGTCTCATGATTAGTATTGTGTTGCGGTGGTCGAGGGCGTTTCAGCCTTGGACATCTCTGCTCTTTGGGTAGATTTTTATTGAGCGCCTCCGCGAAGCTAGGTGTGTGGTTTGTGTTTTTATGTGAAGGCAGTGCTAGTGTGTATTCTGGAGGGCTATGTGTTTCATGTGGTGTGGTGCAAGTGTTGACCTTCTCCTTTTGACCAGCTATTCTGGTCTTGGCTGCAGAGTGCATGACTTCCAATTTGGATATATAAGTGCATCTCTCGCAAGTCTGAGAGTGTTGGGAGATAAGAGGAGAGGATTGTCAGTGTACGTGAGGGAGTTGCTACATTGCCTCAGGATGCCCAAGTTTACCAGGTTAATAGGAGAAAGCACAGGGACTGACCTTTAGACATGCCTGGAGGGGTGGACATTAATAATAAGTACTAGGGATGTTTCCTTGTAGAACATTTAGTGCTGGTAGCACTTTTCTGTGCTACAATAATTGCTACAAGAAGTCTGGCAAAGTGCTAGACTAACAAGCTAGTAAAAGAGCAGGAGAGGACAGAACTAGCAGATCTAAGGGAAAAATTGAAGAGCAGACTTTGACACCGCTCAGAAGCTTACAAACAGTTCTGGATACAGCAAATCTGTATCTGGACTAGACTAGTTACAGGAAAGTCGGGAAAAGTGCAAACGTGGGCTTTTAGACCAGAAAGTTGAAAGAGATGGAAAAACTACCCAAACAGCCAATAAACTACAATTTCTGGGCCAGAAACCACTCCTCTTGTGGTAGATAGGCTACCTAGTGCTTACCACTCCCACTGACAAGCTAGAAGGCTTCCCTCTGACACAGGAAGGCTTGGGGGGCTCAGAAGCTTACTAGCAGTCCAGGATACAGCAAATCTGTATCTGGACTAGACTAGTTATAGGAAAGGTGGGAAACAAGTAAAGTGGAAAGGGAGAAGGAGAAACAGAATATAATTCAAGGTTAAGGACGTAAGTGGGTTGGCCTTCTCAAATGTTCTCTCTGTATTAGGTAGAATGAGCTAATGACACTAGACAGGGATAGAGCTGGGCTAGAACTGAACAGATGGGACTGGTAGGAGTGTCTGAAATCAAAATATGATCTCACTGCACTCGGTTGAGTGAGCAAATAAGATTGACCCAGGAGGAGTGTTCAAACACAAATTTACATGAGGGGCGGGCAGTTCCAAAGCCACTAAGATTAATACCACAACATGAACAGAGAGGGAGGGTGAGAAACTAACTGCAGAGAGACAGAGAGACCAGAATATTAAATGAAACAAATAAATAGAAAAATAAAATGCAGTACTATCTTTAACACTGCAAGTCTGTACTTAACTCAGTTTGTAATACAGTTGATTGTAGGTATATAGCAACCAGCCAAACAGCTCAGATACTGAGCAGAAATAAATTCACAGATAAGTGACTAACACTTATAAGCACAGAGAAACCATCTAGGCTAAGAGTTAAGCACTGAATATCAGTGAAGTGAAAACAATAACCCCCCTAACTGTAGCGAGACAAAGAGACCATAATATTCAATGAAACAAATAAATAAACAGAAAAATAAAATTCAGTTGGATCTTTCATGACACAAAAGGCTAAATGTAGATCTCCATGCCGGAGTTTGTAAGAGACTACAGAGGAAGGGATGCCAGTCTCTACTGATAACTTAGATTTTTTGGCATAATCTTTGTGCATGAAAACTCTCACTTCCATTTCTCTTGGATAGCATTATTCAGCATTTAAGAAACTGAAGCAAAATGATAAGAAAGAGATTCTCTAACACACTCATTCTTAAGCAGGCCAACTGTCAATGAATGGCAAGCAGTTCATTTGCATGACTGGTGGCAGAACAGCCCAGTATATACAATGTATCACATTGTCTGCATGTACCAAATATTAAGCTTGTCCAGTCAGAACCACTGATAATTCTGTCTTTTACTTTACTTTTGACCAGCTCCTGCAGGCATTCAGCACAGGTGATTTGGAATCCATTGTCACTACTCATTGTATTGCAGTGACAAGATTCGAGACTCAGTTCTAGAATCAACTACCCCAGCTTGAATGTGTTGCATATCTACCTCTCAGCATGAACCATAGTTTAATCATTAACTATGGAGGGAAAGTAAAAAGCCTTGATTGAGGTTGGCAGAGAATGCCCCGGACAAACATATTGCAGACGTTGATTACCAGATAGTGATCTCACAGAAGACGATATCTGTTTTGTGCAGTGAGATTTCTGCTGCATCAAATCAACTGGATGCATTTTTTTCAGGTAGTAGACATCAATGCAGCCAAGACAGTCTAACCACTTGTAATTATTTTTCCTCTGATCATTGATTCATAGGTACATACTTAGCTATTAATCTGTCAAGATCTTTAGAAGCCTAGCAATACATTCCCATAAATTTTTAGCCATTATGTTTTAAGAACAAATAACCTAGTGATGAACAGAACATTAACACATTGCCTTGTATCTGCGAGGGACAAGGGTGCTAAACCAGGGGCATATTTGTGGTTATGCAGATAATGTTTGAATAGTGCAAACAAAAAAATGTACTTTGTTTTATGTGGAGATTATTATTTGACTTATTTATTATTGGGAAACTCTGTCTTTGTGACGTGGGAGGAAACCCACATGAATGCAGGGAGGAATTGCAGACTCTGGACAGAAGACACCCCAACTGAGAATCGAACTGGAAAACCTCTTGCTGTGAGGTGACAATGCTACCACTGCACCACTGTGTCATCTTAATTATTATTATATAATTATAATTATCCCAAAGATATGTGGAGAGGAAGATTATCCCAAAGAAGTGATACATACCTAGCCCTGCAGCATGTTCTATTAATATTGCAAACGAGAGTTAGATCTCTTGAGTGGGTGTTTATCTCCCCAGTGGGTTTGCAATTCTGTGGTATATCAGACAAGACAGGGTCTGTTGAGGCACTGTCCTCAAAGCAGAAATGGACAGTCAGTAGCCTGTATGACACTGAGAAGAGGGACAACATTTTGAGATGGTCTGCATATGTTTTTTTTTTTTTTTTATTTAGGCCCTTCATTTTATTAACAAGAAAGTGTTGTGGGTGTTTGAGCTGTGTCAAATGTTTGGACAGGTACATACCAAAGGGAACATTATATTCAATGACTGGCCTGATGAGTGTGGAATAAGTGGAATTATCACATCCCTACATCTCTAGACATAAATACCATGCCCTTAGTTATAAGCTGTACAATGAAAAAGTACTTTCTTACAATAGTGGATATATTCTGATTGAAGGACAGTTCATTGTATTCATATGTTCCCAGGTCTCTAACTACTGGATTAATTTTCAGGGATGTCAATTTGATAATTACTGGGGTCATCTTTCTTGCCAAAGGTTACTAGTACACATTTCTTGGTATTCCGTTTTAGTTCATTGTTCTGATATCACTATTTGTTTGGGAAAGACATGCTCAGAGGATCTTGGTGTTCCCTGTAGAGTCTATGGTGACACCAAGTTTGCAGTCATCTGCAAACTTAATCAGCCAGCAAATGCCAAAGCGGAATAGTGTAAGAACTAAACCCTGGGGTACACCAGTAGAAACAGGTCTTTTGGAGGAAGTAGAGCAGCCCACTCTAATTTCCTGGATTCTATTTCTGAGCCAATCGGTGGTTTTGTCTTGGTCTTTCTTTTATTGACAGCGTATATACTGGCACTCAGGCAGGTCATAGTATGGAAAAAAATTTCACTCATGTCTGTGGTATTCAGTTGTCTCTTCTTCACTCAGGAGTCTGTATTGATTTTCTGCTTTAAAAATTACCTGAATTCCATGCATTGATGGATGACCTATATTCAACAGTCATTTATCACAGCAAAAACAAAGGCTTTGCTGTTGCAGGACACTGTTTATCCATCAGCTCTTCCTCTCCTGTCCTCCTTTAAGAAACTATGGTGGAATCTGACTTTGTGTCTCATGTCTACGATTTGTGAGTGGTGGTTGGTGACAGAGTGCATCTTAAGGACTATAGTCATCTATCATCAGCACATCTTATTTCTATTTTAAGAATACAACCCAGATCAAACACTTTATTCCCCCACAGACCTAGCAACAGTGGCATATTTGCTAATAATATCTGACTTAGACATGAACTCACTTATGGGGCCTTAAAACACTTGCAGCAGGTGTAGAATTTTGTGGCTAATCTTCTCACTAGAATGTCACTTACTTCCTTATCTGCGTGATCTTGTCTGATTCACAATCACTGTCAGGCCTGTTTCTAAAACCTCGGTCCTTATCGACCATGGATTCCTTAATTTGTGACCTTCATATTTAAAGGGGTTGTTAAGTCACTATGCCCTGGGCAAGGCATGTCAGTTAACCAATTGAAGGGCTCTACAGGCTTTTCCAAGGTTGCACCACCAAACATCTGGCAGACTACCTTTTGCTTATCTTGCTCCACTCATTTGGAATCATCTTGCTGATGTTGTTTGGTCATTTAGTCAAATGTGACTCCTTGTGGCCTCATAGATTTTAGCACACAAGACCCCAAGACCCAGTCTGTAAACAAGTACTTCTTTAAGTACTCACACATTCGCATTCATTACATAATGCTGTCCAACTACTTTAGTCTGACCATGCCCCTTCTTCTTTTGCCTTCAATCTTTGCCAGAGTTGGTGTTCTTGTCTAATGAAGTCTATCTTCACATTATGTGGTCAAAGTATTTGAGGTTTTGTTTAAGTATCAGGCCTACCGGTGAACAGTCCAAATTAATTTCCTTAGGTACAACTTGATTCAATCTTCTTGCAGGCTTCAAAATTCTCAAAAAGTTTTCTACAACACCATAGTTCAACATCATCAATTTTTCAGATCACTGCCTAACTTTACTCTCACATAGCTGCATGTTACTACGGTGAATGCCATAGTATCATTAACAAAGTGATGTATTCTCTCTTTAAAATCTTATCAAGATTTCTCTTAGGTTCCCTTTCTAAAGGCAAGTGTCTATTAATTTCATGGCTGCAGTGGCTGCAATCACCATTTACAGAGATCTTTGACCACCAGGAAAATAAAATTAGTCATAGCCTCTCCCTCTTCAAAATCTGTTTGTAAAGACTCGATAGGACAACATTACAAATGTTTAGTTTTTGTGTGTGTGTGTGTGTGTGTGTGTGTGTGTATGTGTGTGTGTGTGTGTGTGTGTGTGTGTGTGTGTGTGTGTGTGTTGAGCAGCAATCCAGTTGTTATGCTTTTTATTTTCACCTCCATCGACAGGTTGTGTCACTGTTCTTTGCTTTCTGCCATAGACTAGTATCATCTGTGTAACTGAGGTGTTAATACTTCTCCCAGAAATTTAGATTCCAAAATCTGATTTGTCTAACCCAGAATTCCACATGATATATGAAGCACATAAACTGAATAAGTATGGTGACCATATGCAGCCTAGTTGTAATCCTTCGCTGAAACTGAACCAGTCAGTTATTCCACATTCAGCTCTAACTCCTGCTTCTGTATACAGATTCCTCAGGAGGTAAATAAGGTGATCCACTAGCCCCATTTCTCTAAGAATTTGCCACAGTCTGTTATGTCTACAGAGTCAAGGGCTTTAGAATAGTTATTAAAGCAGAAATAATTTCTAGAAGATTCTTGTTTTTTCCATTATCCACTGGATCCTGGCTATTTGAACTTTGGTGCCTCTAACCCTGCTAAAACCATCTTGTACTTCTGTCATTATTTGGGCCATACTTTCCTAAAGACTAGCTTGTAAGATCATCAGAATTACCTTACTAGCATGAGAGATAATGGCAATTGTTAAATAATTTGTGCACTCTTTAGTACTGTCCTTTTGGGGACTGGAATACAAACTACCTTTTATAATCCAAAGGATTCTGCTATGTTTTCCAACTTTGCAGGCAAATTCCAAGCAGCACTGTAGCAGCATCATTTGCAGGATTTTAAGCAATCCAGCTGGAATTACATCACTTCCTGCAGCCTTGTTATTGGCAACGTTTTCTAAGACACATTTAACTTCACTCGCCAGGATGTCTGGCTGTAGGTCAGAGAATAGAGCATACCATCATATGTCTCAATTATGTTAGGGTCCTTCTTACACAGTTTGTGTATTCCTACCACCCTTTCCTTAATATTGTTTGCTTCTGTCAGTGCACTCCCATCCTTTCTTTGCTTTTATCATGCCCATTTTTATCTGGAAGTTTCCCTTAATATCAGTTATTTTCTTGAACAGATCTCATGTCTTTCCCATTATATTGTCTTTTTCCAGTTCTTTATACTACTGCTTATTTCAATATGCCTCTTTATAGCTCCGTCTTATTCTATGAAACCCTGTATTTAGTTTGACATATTTCCTAATTCCATTGCCTTTTGCTGTCCTTCTTTCTGTGGCTACTTCCAAAGCCTCACCAACAGTAATTTTGCCTTGGAATCAGCTACTTTCTCTAATCTGATCATGTGATTCTGTGTTGTTTTGATACCAAGTGAATCCAAAACAAGGATCAAAAGATTATTTTGGAACTGCGGCAGTTGCATTAGTTTTGTTTGCTGGGTGTGAAGTAAATCTGTGGAATAGTTTGCCTAATACAGGTAAAACTGCAGGAAATATAAGGCGTGTCTCAGATAAATACCTGGTGCCAAAATTGTGGGCTGAAACTAAATGCCAAAAAAAATCATTATTCTATATTTTGGGAAGTCATCTACCCAAGGGAACTACCACATTGGCAATATGCCCCTAAGGGTTGACCCAGTTGTTTGGTGTTTGGAAAATTGCGTGGGTAAGTTTTGACCAACATGTGCCTGTTGTTATAAGAAAGTCCTTGTATACTGCACAGCTTATAAATGAAAGGATTGTGTCTAGATCCAGGGATGTCATTGACTCCCTTTATTCAGTCCTCATTAGGCCAGTCATTGAATATAATACCCTCTTTGGCATGTATCTGTCCAGTCACATGCAGCAACTTGAACATCCACTGAGATACCTTACTAAAAGTAGAGCCGGATCTTGGTCAAATGTGGTTGTAGGCAGGGTAATGGATCAGTGCCCCCCCCCCCCACATACACACAGAAGTCCTCCACCTGTGCAAATACAACAGCACCCCCACAGCATCTCTCCCACCCTGTAGCCATTCCAGTGTCCCATTACTTGGCTATTTCTCTCCAGTTACCATCAACACTGTTCAAAACTCTCAAGTTGTTATTTTCACACAATGGTTCAAAAATAGCAACTTGGATCTGAATGTCAACAAAACTAAAGAAATTATCATTGATTTCAGAAAAAGGCCAGCCATTCACTCACCACTTGACATCAATGGTGAGGTGGTAGTGAGAGGTCAGTCTACAAAGTTCCTGGGGGTACACATCTCAGAACACCTCTCTTGGTCCATGAATACAGGCCAAATAATTAAAAAAGCTCACCAACACCTCCACTTTCTGAGAAGGCTCAAAAGAGCAAAGTTTTCTTTGAATGCACTATTCACTTTCTATAAAGGAGCTATTGAAAGTATTCTCACCTGCAACCTTACTCTGTGGTACAGAAACAGCACTACAGCAGAGAGAAAGAAGCTTCAAAGAGTGGTGTTTATTGCAGAGAAAGTAATAGGCACAAATCTTCCAACCATGCAAGAAGTTTTTAAAACAAGAAGTATAAAGAAATCATGCAAAAGACATAGAGACATGTCATATCCAGCATCTGGCTGGTTTGCTAGACTTTCGTCTGGCAAGAGATACCACAGCATCTGCTGTAGGACCTCCAGGCTCTTGAACAGCTTCTATCCAACAGTAATAAGGCTCATAAACTCTGACATTGACTTGGACATTTCCTACCTCCAAACGTGATCTCACTAGTAATATTTTACTGAAAGTGATATATTATTTAATTCACTATAGTTAATATATTCTCAAAGAAGTGCAATATCTTTCTCTTAAAAGTGCAATAATTCCTCATGTGCAATATTAACAAACTGCCTTTTTTTCTCTTTTTCTACGTATAGTATTATCTGTTCATATGTTAAGGTTTATATGTATGGGCAGTTTTACCTGACTAAAAATCGGTTATAAGGAGTAATTTTTTATGTGTATTAGTCATTAGAATAGTTGTGTATCCATCATGCCTTATTCTTTTTTATACTTAAATTGCCTCTGTACTCTGATGACAAGCTGATACCGACATTTTGTGTTTCCTAAATGACAATAAACCCCCAGATTTAATAAAATCCATGTAGGCATAGTGTAAAGCCTACACAGAAGGTACTGTGGCCATGTAAACGGTCCCCCTCGGTAGTGAGCCATACATATTAATGATGGCACGTTACTAAGGAAGAGACGTGTAACACGGTTATTGAATCAGGGTAGGAAGATGAGTAACATACCTCCTGCACTGTCAAAGTGCCGGAAATCAATGTATGCATATGCATTAAATATATTTTAAAATTATTTATTTTATTTTTTTTTTTTGTCATGTTTGCATGGCATAGCATGCAGCAATTGACATGTGCCAGACATCTAAAAATAGAAACTGGATACATTTAATTATGAATGCAAAGGTCAAGTTTAAGCATAGCTGAGCAGGTTTGCGTGGCACACCATGGTACTCAATGGTGCTTAAATGTAATTGAGAGGTATATGTACAAATATAGCAGAACTCGACCCATCCACATAGCCAAATGGTTAAGGTCATAGCCTTATGTACAGAAGGTGTAGGGTTTGAATACATAGACTGATTATTAAGCACTCATTTTCCAAATACAAATTATGAGAAATATTTTTAAGTCCTGCTTTGCTGCAATCAGCTAAGCACTGCTAAGCACAGCTAAGCCTTCCCAAACTCTGCTTAAACAAGGATGTTTTAGCACTGCTTAGCTGGTTTGTGCATTGCTAATTGGTGCGAAGCACTGCTAAACATTTGACAGTCTAAGCATTGCTCAGCTCAGCTAAGCTGGTTTGTACGGTGCCCAGCGATGCACCGCATTTTTTAAAATGGCCCAATGGTGTGTAAGAGCAGGAAAACAGGGTTACATAAGTGCAACAGGTGAGAATATAGCATAACCTGTTAGATTTTGAACCATGCAGTTACTGTGGCAGTAGTTGGAGAGAGGGTGCGTGTTTCCGGGTGGAGCGGTGCGGCATTCTGGAGTCCATGGTCACGGTTGGACTCCTAGTGAAATACCATGGCATCTGGCTGCTGCAGGGCCAGTACCAGGGATTGGAATGCAAGTCAGAGGCCTGAGACCAGCTGGCACGCGATCTCACCAGTGCAGCTGGTATCCCCCATACAGGTAAACAGGTCCATCACCATTACCATGATCGGAAGTGGTGGAAGGGGGGACTTCTGGAAACTTGGGTCCAGGATGCTTGGGATGGGAATGTCCCACAAGTTTGTAAGTACTGTTAGCATTGTTTTACCAATACCTAATCTGAATGTGTGATAGATAGTTATGCATAATGGTGTGTTTCTCTCCCTACTGCTGCAGACAGAGGAGAGGGCTCACAACCTAGAGGTCCATGCAGGGTGTCTAGCCAGGTTGCACCGTGAGTGTGGTGAGTACAGATTAATTTGCAATCTATAGTCAAATACACAAAATAGAGTAATTCAGTCATTGCCAACAGGTAAATACTGTAGAGATTTGTGTAATGCAATGAATGTGGTCATAGGCTGTACTTCAATAATGGTTTACTGCAAAGTGTAGTCTAATAAAGATTAAAGCATTAAACCTGATAATGTTCCTGAAATAAAGTTTCTACTGCAATAGTTGTGGAATTACAGATGTATTGCAACACCTGCATTATTATCCTAAATGTTGTTTAATAAAGACTCGAAAATATGACAATAACTGTATGAAGGTACCCCTAATAAAGCTGTGTTGTGCAATATGTGTGTAAGTAGGGCTGTTGTTCATGAAATGAAGTATGGCATCTGCTCTGAAATAAAAACACAAAGAATACCACTAAGTGACTCAAGATTAGCTAAGAAAGAGTGCTATGCTAAACTGTAGATTTAGAGCTGTACTACAAGATATATGCATTATGAAAGTTTGCTAAACCAACATCAGAAGCAATATCAGGGGCACCCAAGATATATTGTGTATATCAGGATTGTCTTATGTTAACTATTACAGTTTAGGTATATGCATTCCTGCTCTGAGGTACAGTGCTGCAAGCAAGTATGAAACTGTAATAGCTGTAGACTGCAAATATGCTATCTGCAACTGTATATGAGTCAAGTAACCAATCCAATAGTCCGATATGGTTTGTACATGTCACAGATATTTCCACCCACTAAGAGTTTATTGTGTACACCTGCACTCTATGTATTAATGTACAGTTTACCTAGTATCTCTGTCAAGAATGAATCTCATGCCTGTGTGTTCAACTGTCACTGCAGTCTTGTATAAAACTGTACTGCTATTACCAGGTCATATTTTGCTTCCAGGTGAGCTCTAGACAAATACCAGGCAGTCAATAGTCAGCAGTGGCTCAGTAGCTCAGTTTGTTAAATGCTGTGTCTGATGTACATTTTGTCACACACAGACCAGGGTTCAAATCCAGTGACAAGTAATAATAAATATTACTGAATCAGTTGTGTATTGTTAACAAATGTTCTCCCCACAGGAATTACAAATAAATGGGTGCAGTAGCCCTTATTAAGGGTTAATAATTTGTGTGTTCAGAAGCAACAGACTGTTAACAGCATTGATCAGGAATGTGATAAGATGTCAGACAATAAAAGCAACAAGTACAATACTAATAAAACATAATACAATAAATAAAATGTGTAATCTTGGTATGACTGTATGCCTGGTGTGTCTGTATATGTTTGCTGATGGTCTAACCCCATGCCTGCCAAGGATGGTATAATAGTTGTTTACTCTCTGTAATGTACACAATACATGTCTCTCAAGTGTCATGCTGTCACGGACTGCAATCACTGTCACCTCATCCCTCTATCACAGATCTGTCACCTACATGATTATGTCAATAGCACAGTCACACTACATCAGTCTACAGTACACCTTGGTAGTCATATAGGTCCACCTGACATGTAATAGTCCTCTGTAATTGTGTACCTGTAGGTGTTACAGCTTGGCCTGTACTGTCCCATGGAGATAGCTTGAGATGTATGTATGTGCTACAGCAGCCATAGGACACTGTTATACATAAAGGAAGGGCAGACCTGTGGAGTATTTAACAGCACTGTTGCAAACTATATAGCCTATATTGGTACTAATGGACTGCATTTCTCTCTCCTCCCACCCCTTATCTTCATAATAATTTATTATTGTTATGCATCGATTATGGTTTACTATTAACAAATGTTGTTCTCAAAACATTATATTGGCCTTGTGTTTTATTATTGTTATGTAATACAATGGTTGCATACTAACATAACTTGTTAAATTACCTATGTTGTTAGCCTTATGCTGTAACTGTTACTAGCATGCTGTTACTATACTGACTGGGTTATTTGCAATGTTCTGGCATGCTGTTATAACTAACTAAATGTTATGTTCATTACTAACCTATACACATTGAAATACCTCAACACCACAGCTCAGCTGGGTAGGCCGGTTCATGGTGATCTGCCTACCCTATGTCAGCTGGCTGTGGCACTGGGTCCCAGCACGTCTGGGCCCAAGTTGATGGTGCCCCCTCCATTGACCCTGCTATGGGTGGAATCAGCTCAGGGGATGGAGCCTGTCCCCACCTAGGAGCTGGGGTGGAGGCAGGGTTGTCACCCAGGATCATCTACCAGTGATGGTGCACAGGATAGTGGATCGTGGTTATGAGAATCACCTGTGCCAGATTGAGGTCAAACTGGCCTACATGGAGGGCAAGGTGGCCACGGCACCCAGCCTCTAGTATGGCCACCTTTGGGGCAGTGATGTAGCAGTGTTGATTGCCAATGGGATTGGGAGCTCAGTCAAACTGCTTTCATCTGGGGGGACATGGATCTCTGATTCCTCAACACCCTCCCAGTGCAAGGTGTTTACTCCCCTCATGTGTCACACACCACCATTGTATACTGTCTTGTCTGTCTGCAAATGCAACCTCACCTGTCCAACTTACCTCCCCACATGTGTATATATCCCTTCCCCAACATTCCACTCTCCTTAAAAAAGGCACTTGTCCCACAAAAATAATATCACCCCATACATAACTTTCTATTTCGCACCCACATCCACTGGACGCAATTAATTATTACATGACTTAATGAACACAGTTATGTTGCCCTCACTCCTCTCTCTGGAGTGTGAGGCTCCAAATTCCATATTCTGTACAACCTGCACACCTGTTGCTGTACAAGAAATGGAGAGGTATGGTCCTTTCCTACACCTATCCTTCACATCCTTATCTGCCTTTCAGTATGTTTTTCCCCCTGCTTGCCCCCATTTCACCACTTTCCTATCACCCATTTTTTCTTTTCTTTTTTTATAATTAGCGCGGGTTTAAGTGGAGCTAAGTGGTGTGGCATGCCATGCAAACCTGCACAAACCCACTTAAAACTGCTTAAAAGTGCCTTAATCATGTTATGTATTTATAACAGTGTTAGGTACATCTGCAATATAATCACCCTTGCCACATCAGTGCATTAGCCCACTAGGCCACTAAGCACTGAAATAAAACAGGTGTTTCCACCAACATATCCTGATTGATGCTGACACACTGCAATTACGTATAATGGGGAAACTGGCAGTGTACACAGGACTGTGATGCAGACACTGCACCAGTACACAGTCAAATAAATAATAATGGATGTACATGAAGCCTGGGATAGCAGGTATAGCTGTCAACTGTATAGACTATTGCAGAATGTCCACAGCTGTACCTTTTAGTTTTGGCTTGGTTTTCTCAAAAATGTATGTGTCTACTAAACTACAGGCAAGTCATTAAAGACTGAGGTTAGAAGATCATGACAGACATTTCAGTGTCACACATCATACCTATCAGAAAATGCATGCTAATGCAATTCCGGTGTCACAGACTGTATGCATGGCCATATATCTTGCAAATATGCCTGCTGCAGCAGTGACTCAGTAGCTCTGTCTGTTAAATGTCGTGCATGCAGTACAGTTTGCCACCCACAGTCCTGGGTTTGAATCCAGTGAGTTGCAGTTCAGCTACATTCTTGTGAATACAGCAGATAATGACTGAGTAATGCAGTTTTCACCAAAACAAGTTGCTACTACTGAATTAACTACTATCTATGTTAGTAAGTCAAAGGCCTGTAGGTAGGGACACACTGCACATATTCGTACAGCCTACCTATATCTCGCCTACTACTCTCTGACTGGTACTGTAACATAACAAATGTACCTTAACCACACACCTTGACTGGACTGTTATGGGTACCCTCACCCTGGCTCTGCCATAACAACAGAGCTGACACTGCTCCTTCAGTGACACATAAAGCCTAAAGTCCTCTAAAGTGTTCACACTCCCCACTTTGACTCCTAAGCAAAATGTAGCAGCTGCAGCCTGCAACATATGCAGCTGTATATTAAACTACCTGTTACAGACCTACCATACCTCACAACCCCCTAGAACAAGGGATCTACACAACACCCATGCATAAATGGGTGGGGGGCAAAGGTCATGCAACAGGGACATGTGTCACAGTCTGCCCCTACAAACATTCAGTGTTGATAGACCAGCAGCTACTGCAGCAGTATGCATATTCTGATGGGCATGATGTCTGACACTCACATGTCTCTTAACCCTTACTGACCTCAACCCACAATGTTTGACAATGAACTGCTAGATAATCACAAAGTCATTTGATAATGGCCAAACATAATATGCAAAACTGTGGACATACCTCATAAATCTCAACAGTGGACAGTATTTGTACCTACCCTTTGTGATGCTGTAGTTTCCACACCTCACTAATGTCCGTCTCACAGAGTAATAAAGGTGCCAAGGCATACATGAAGGCTTTAAATATTACACTGTTGTGCCATGTCATTGGCTAATGAAGATGCTAACCAGCTGTTCTGGATTCAATTAGCAAGTCTGAGCCATGGATTGTTGCACAGGCAATCACCTGTTATTGAACATTACCTACGAAACACAAGCAGCTGCCTATGGAAAACAGGTCTGTAACTTGCTTTACCAAGACATACTGTGATTTTGGAAGCATTTTTCTTGAGGATTTGTACACAAAAGGATTACATCAGTCTACCGGGTATTTAATACAAGTCCCCATATAATGGGATGCAGATGGGAGGATGCAGTTATGGGGAATAGGAATTACAACAGTAGGCCTGTAGTACATCTCTGGGAATGACATGTTGGTGATAGTCTGCTGTGCAACAACTACAGGCATGCCTCTCATCTTTGCCTGCTATGACTTAAATCACAGCTCTGGCCCTCTCACTCCCTCCTACAATGGTCGGCACCTGTATGAATGCTACTGGATTATGTGTTAGACATAGTGACAGTAGGTAAGGATGCACACAGCTGTCATATCACATGATGTACTGTCATTCAGCTCCTCTCAGTTTGTGAATGTCACACAGGAATAGTTCAGACATTGTAAAGGTGTCCCTGACTGTCTCTGATGTACTGTGGCTAGGTTCCCATACAGAAGGAATTCAGGTCATAGCCATTATTAGTGGGGGGGGGAACAAGCCATTAGTGACAGGGTGTACATATTTGTCATATAAAGTAAGGGTATGAATACAGTAACATATATTACTGTAGCATAACTGTTTTCTGAGAGTTGTGGTGTATGACAGCCTGGTTGTCTACATTCTGAGAACAACCATTGATTATTGTCCAGCTGTGTGCCACACATCCACATGTTTCTGCCAAAGAGAACACATATGTCTGGCACATGTACACATTCCACAAACACCTGTGTACTGGAGAAGTAAGACACCTACGGGAAAGATACTCTACAGCACATTTGCATTGCTGTCTGTCATAATGGCACATGGATATTTCTGGACTGCCCCCATATACTTTTAAGAATGCACATCTATTGGTTTGACAGTGGCTGTATGACATGGTACTGGGACATTGCCCATAGGGGACACACCACAGTAGATGGCATTGACAGGTGTGGAGACATATAGCATACTCTATCACTGCACACAGGGACATAACTGGTATTGCTACTATGTTGCTGATAGCCACATAGATACTGTATTGATAGATGATGGGGTATGACATGGGAGGTAGCAGTGGATAGTGCAGGCCAATGTGGATGTGCAGGGTCTGTACATAGTGGATAGCAATGTATTTGGTCCTGTGATGTGTTCCCCTCTTCTTGTCTTTCAGAAAAGATGTATAGATGGAGGCATCCACCTTTTTCAGACACTGAAAATAATGTTATCCTGGATGGCCTCAGAATGCATCACAACATTCTGCTGTCCAGGAGTCACCGTCATCATATACAACGTGCAGCACTGTGGGCTGCCCTTATCACAGAAGTCAACCAAGTAGGGCTATAGGACAGAAGCTATGAGCAGGTCCAACACCTGGCAACAGATATGGTAAATGCTACACGGCAAAGGACCACTACTGTGGCCAGGGACCATGCTGCCACTGGTGGAGGACCTGCAACAGAAAAAACACTGTTGACCACAGAGGAATTCCTGGCAAACCTTGGATCAACCACCAGCTCCCAAACATCCATCACACCATACATCGTGGAGGTGGTTGCCACAGCATCCACAGCACAGAAGTGTCCAGGTAAATCTCCAGTGTTCATCACTGTAATACTGTATCAGTCATTGTGGCAGACTCTGCATACCAGTTCATGGATGTCAGGTCTATCTGCATGGGGGGTATTTTAATGTACATTTGTGCACACATACTCAGAATGTCAGCAATGTAGGCAGTATCACAATACCTACTGTACATGTTGATATATGCACATATTACCCTGTGACAATGTCACGTTTGGAATTGCTGACAATACCTCTCCCTCACATTTCCATAGGTATGTCAGGTGTGACTAGAGTCCAACGTCCTGTACCCAGTGAGTGTGATACTGTTTTTTTATGGATCATATATACCCTAAGAACGTTAAGAGGTGCCATTTTGCTGTAGATACAACTGATATATTTAGCCAGAGTACAATACTTGTATGCTCAGTTTTTGAGGGGTTAACTGAAGTGCACTGAATCAGTAATCACAGCTTTGTATTTGCAGGAGCAGTAACACATTTGCACTTATTTTTGTGAAGGTCTATGGAGTCTGCTATACAGAGGTAATACTATGCTCAAGACGGGTGCACTGTGTTTTAGGTGTAGGTCTATCAGATACACTGACATATCGCTTATCTCACTGGTGTATAGTACTGGCATCATTAACTGGATGCAGCTGCATTGCATGTTATAAAGGGCCTAATTTGTCTGTGTATGTTGTAGTCATCGTGTGTGTTGTGCATGGGATCAGAAATAAGGTGTGGTATGTGTAATGTAGCTGTGGCATCTCACCTGTGTGTGTGTGTGTGTGTGTGTGTGTGTGTGTGTGTGTGTGTGTGTGTGTGTGTGTGTGTGTGTGTGTGTGTGAGTGTGTGTGTGTGTGTGTGTGTGTGTGTGTGTGTGTGTGTGTGTGTGTGTGTGTGTGTGTGTGTGTGTGTGTGGTTCACCATACATAATAGTGCAGGTAGTAATGTACTTATTTTGTGTTCCTCCTCACAGGTGACCATGGGGGATGGAGTTTGTCCCCTTCACAACCTGATGTCAGTGTTTCATTGGACTCTGATGATGATGGTGGCCGTAGTGAGGCACAGGTGGGGTTGCTGGGGGCTGAATCTGTCCCATGGGTTGACATTCTACTTTCTCCCCCATTGTCCCCACACACAGTCAGTATGCCCACACATACCAAGTCCCGTGTGGCCACAGATATTTGACAATCAGAGCATGGTGGCATCAAACAGCAGAATGTGGCATCAATGGCATCAGTGAGTGTAGACACTAGTCATAGCCAGAGAGCTGGCAAGGTCCCACACAGGCAGACTGACAGGGGTGCTGGAAGTAGGACTACTGCCCATCCACCACCTGTCACAGGTGTCACATCACTGGTCACTCAATGCATGTTTCAGTCTGTCATGGAGGCAAAGGCATGTCCTGAATGCAATACCAGTCAGATGCTCAGGATCATGGGTGCATCACTGTCTGACAGGATCATAGGAAGTTACTAGGCTATTGGCCCTGAGGCCCTTATAAGCCTAGCCAAGAGTTCAGCCCATGTTTAAACAAGTCAGCATCCAAGGCCCCTGTCCAGCAGGGACACAGGTGGAATCCCAGGGGTGTATTTTCTGTTTCCCATCCGGTTATCCAGGTTGTGCTTAAAAAGAGATAATGAGGTACTCTGCTTGACATGGAGAGGGGGTCTATTCAACAGATAGGGGAGTCTCTGGGACACAAATCTATCCCAACAAGTCCTATTGATGTCACAGACCAGGTTGAGGTCGCACATGCGGGTTACTCAAGTGGAGCTTCACTTGCGGATATGTGGCAATCCCATCAAGGTGAGGTCTGAGATTGCTTTGTATGCCAGACAGAGATCACCTCTAAGGAGCCTGTATGAAACTGAGTAGCAGGACAGGGCTTTTGGCCTATCTGTGCAGGGTAAATGTTTGAGGCCCTGGATTCTTCTGGTGAGGAACCTCTGTGGTCTCGACAGCAGATGCATGTGTTTTGCGAGGTACATGCCGAATGGGGCATTGCACTCAATAATTGGCCTTATAAGGGAAGAATACAGGGATGTTATGACCTCCTTGTCCCTGGATGAGATACCCTTACTTATAAGGTGCACCATATAGAAAGCTTTCCATACAACGGAAGCAACATGGTGGTCAAAAGTCAGGTTGCTATTAACCTGGGTACCCAAATCCCTCATGACTGATTGTGTGCTTAGGACATTGTTATTAATGTGATAATGTGTGTGGACATCACTCTCCCAAAAGGGGATGATGATGCATTTTTTGCATTTAGCTTAAGGCCATGTTTCTGGCACCAGTCATTTGCTTGGGTGAGACTCTCTTGGAGGATATCCACATCACTTGGGTAATTGATGACCATGCCTAGCAGTCATCTGCAAACTTGGTCAGCCATAGCCCACTGGTTTTGGCCTGCACCTTAGAAAAGTATATCGCAAATAACAGAAGCCCCAAGACCAATCCCTGGGGTACGCTGCTCGTTACGGGTCTACTTCCGTGACTACATCCATGACTTTCTCCACCACATTGGTGATGCCATGCATCGTTTCACTGATTTAGTCATCAGACAGTGGGGTGAGACATTTTCAGTGCTTGACACCGCACATTGTATGCACTTGATGATGTGGTGGGAGTAGGGAGTCAGACATACTGACGTAGGTTAGCAACAACATATGCTGAGAGTTCATGTGGCTGTGCACACTCATGCTCCCATACTAGCAGTACCTCCAGCACTACAGAAGGGAGGGTGCTGTCCACACCATGAGGTGGCAGGCCATGGGCATGTGGTTCTGGGTGGTCCTGTGGGACACGGGCCCAGCAGACACCAGTCACCATCAGCAACTAGTACCGCATCTGACCCTGGGTATGGTAGTGCCAGTGCCACTCCTGACAGAGCCAGTTCCCATGTTCATGGCCAGAGACAGTGAACTGTCCATTCTGCTGCTTATGGTCCACATCTGTCCAACATACCCATTTGTAGGGCTAACACATAGCTTTACTGTGTATGCACACACACTCAAACATCACTGTCACATGCAAGTCACCAACAGACATACAAGACTGCTCCATGGCTCAGCTGACCAGCACCCCTTCCTGAAACACACACATGATGTCAACTGTTTGGCACAGCCTAGGCCTCTGTCACCCCCACACCACACCCTTTACATGGAATAATACCTCTGCCACATCCCCACCATCCATATCATCAATCCAGGGACACACAAATATGTGTCTGATGCACAGGGTTACTACATTACATTACATGACATGTTGTAGTGCAGTAGTGTTATGCTATGACAGGTGCTGTATGCTGGTGTGTGTCATGAGTACACATCAAAGTGTTTGTACCTTTGTTGCATGATGTTAGATTGGCCACAGTGTTTCAGACTGATAGGTGTCTTTTAGAACTGTTTATATTTCTGTTCTAGGGGTCTGAGTGGCTACGCTGTGGAGACTTGGCGGTAATAGAGTGGCTTAGGATAGCATGGCAGGACAGCACAAATATGACATCAGCAAGGTACGGCTGGATATGTGCATGGCTACCTCAATGCGTATGTGTAGAATAGCGTGTCAAAGACAATGGGGGCAGACAGCATAATCCTGCATGCATATCCAATGACAAGGCATGCTACCCTTGATACGTGTCACCTGGGTATTCTGTACCTTCAAATGTATGTGGTGACGGATAGCATTTGTGCCTAGGTAGATGTGGGCTATTTAGGGCCAGCAGCTACTCACAGGGCCTTAAAATGTATAACCATTGTACAGAGATAGGCAAGAGAGGCACACTGCTGCAATAGGGTTTATTTACACACACACAGTTGCTGTTATTGAGAGTTATTGGAGATTATCTGTTTTGAGAATATCTGGCAGTACTATTAAGGTGAATGATACTAGAACACCTTGTAAAGGAGGCCAATGGGGAGGTTGACAGGTAAGCACAGGGCCTTAAAATGTATAAGCATTCCACACAGGTAGGTACACTACTGCAAGGGAATGTATTTACACACACAGAGTTGACCTTATTGAGAGTAGAACCTCTACCTATTAGTAGTATATATTATAGCACTAAGTACTTATCACATGTGCCACAGAGTTTATCTGTCCTTGAGAGTGTCTGCCAGTGCTGTTAAGATGGATGACATTAGCAGGCCTTGTAAATGAAGCCAATGAGACAGTTAACTGGTATGCACAGGGCCTTAAAATGTACAACCATTGTGTACAGATAGGAGAGAAAGGCACACTGCTGCAAGGGGATGTATTTACACACACAGAGAGTTGCCCTTATTGACAGTAGAATGCCTACCTATCTAGTAGTATACACTAGAGCACTAAGTATTTATTGTATGTGCCATGGAGCTTATCTGTTTTGAGGGTGTCTGACAGTGCTATTAAGGTGGATGAAATCAGCAGCTGTTGACAGGGAGGCCAATGCTGTGGAGGACACTAGTCACAGGGCCATAAAATGCTTGACCATTGCACAGACATTGGCCTGATGGGCATCTCTGCACTGCTAAATGGGAAATATCTACACACACACACACACACACACACACACACACACACACACACACACACACGCACACACACACGCACACACACACACAAAGTGGCTGATGTGAGATTAGAACCCATAACTGCCTACTACTACACATTACAGCTCATAGTACTAATTGCACGTGCCACTGGTCATATCTGGTGAACCTGCAGCTGCAGCCACAGTACAAAGTGGTCTTGTGTTACATAGCCTGTTTGGCCTGCAGAATGAATCTTCTTTATGCTGATATTGTCTCTAGTGTTGTAGCAGTGGGGTACCTGTTAATACCCCTACTATGTGTGTACAGGTACCAGTATCACCATTTCTGGCCAGTTGCAGTTTGCTAGGTGGACAATTGCCTTGTGACAATATGGCCTATCCAAGTCCTGCATTGCAGCCATTGCACAGAACACCACCTGCTCACCATTGTCTGTCTACAGTGTGATATTCCACAGGCACAGGGTTCTGTCGTTGGGTGGATTATGTCATTATGCAGCTGTGGTGCTTTACCATCAGACAGCAGTTGTGTGTGTAGGTGCAGTTAACCACAGCATTCTGCATGTAGGTGTGGACATTCATGCATCCCCACACACATATACACATTTATATATATATATATATATATATATATATATATATATATATATATAGATATATAGATATATATATATATATATATATATATATGTACATATAGTATATATATATATATATATATATATATATATATATATAGATATGTATATACACACACACACACACACACACACACACATATATATATATATATATATATATATATATATATATATATATATATATATATATATATATATATATATCATAGGTTCATAGGTAAGTACTAGGCTATCTGCCCAAGGGCATTTATAAGCCTAGCCAAAATGTGTTGGCTTTCGCCACCCCTTAGATTAGTTATTGTGCCTCTGTCTAGCAGAGCCATTGCAGTGATCCCCAGGGTAAATTTTCTTTTTCCCATCCACCCGTCAAGGTTTCTCTTGAAGAGTGTTAGTGAGGGGCTCTGCCTGATGTATATTGGAATCCTGTTCCAAAGCATTGGGAGTCTCTGGGATAAGACTCTATCCCTCCAGTATGCCCTATTTTTTCGTTGTGGTGAGGTTTATATCTCTAGAGCTTGTGGCTCTCAGAGATTAGGTGGAGCATGTCTATCAATTCTGGGTTGGACATGGCCTTGTATGTCAGGCAGAGATCACCTCTGAGTAAGTGGTATGCAACCGAGTACAGCTGGAGTTTCTTGAGTCGGGCTGCATAGGGCATCTGTTTGAGGCCAGTAATCCTCTTGGTGAGGTACTTTTGTGGTCTTTCCAGCTGCTGCAGGTGTCTTGTAAGGTACATCCCAAATGGGGCGCATTGTATTCTATGATGGGTCTAATGAGTGATGAGTAGAGAGGCACAATAACCTCTTTTGTTCTAGATGCGAACCCTTTTGTGATTAGGTGGGCCACATAGAAGGATTTTCTTTTTTTTTTCCATAATAAATTTTTATTGATATATATTTTCAAAATACAATAAAATCACACACATAATTCACTACTATTACTATCAAAACTATATACAATATCTACATGAAATGCTTCCATATAAAATCTTCATTATTCCAAAAAAGAAGACACCAGGGAAGAAAAACAATGCCAAAATATTTGTAGAAGTACTTTGCGTCCATACATATGATACATATTTTCAAAACATTTTTCCTCCACATATACATCCAAACTTTAATATATTCCTAATAACAGTATTATGCTAATATAATGTTAAAAACCTTTTCCCATATTTTCGGGTTATTAATATTTTTGTTACTTTGCATCAGGAGTAATTTATGTGCTAATATATGCTTTATAGCCACAAGCTTGAAATTATCCCATGATGTCTTATCTGGTTCTAACCAATTTGTAGCTATATATAACTTCATCAGTAAAAAAATATTCATACATATTATAGTTTGTGACCTAGAGAGCTCTCTTGGAGGAACATGTAGAATCATAAATTCCCATGATAACGTTGAACTTTGATAACCCATCTTTTGTAGTTGTGTTCTAAGAGAGTTCCAAAGTTTATATATACACTTGCAGCTCCAGAACATATGAAGAAGATCCGACGTTTGATTTGTGCAATATGGACAAGTTGGAGAATTCCTAGGATTAAATTTATGTAACCTAAGACAAGTATAATAAGCATAATTCCAAATCATCAACTGCGTATACATCAACTTTTGAAAAGAGACCGATTTTATTGTTAAATCAATTGCTTTTAATGCCTGATTATCTGCTACTGTCATTTTGTTTACCCAATACCCTGACAACAGAATTTTATCCTGGAATTTTAAATCTTTAATTAATTTAGTTGTTGTTGTTATAAATTTGACCTCCTGTTGGAGAGCCTGCCACAATTCAGAGCATTTATCCACAATTCCAACTACCGGTTTAAAGTTTTCAAAATGACTCAGAGCAAGTTCTCTGATTTGTCTCATGACAACCATATAACTCTTAGGAAGACTCAATTCCTGCCTAACTTGCGAAGCCGATAAATTAAATTTATTAAAAACATCAGTCAAATTAACTATTAATGGAAATTTACTAAGATCAATCAACTGATTATTTAGTTTAAAATTGGGATTCCTATGGAAAGGCTGAAAAAACATCATATATTGCAACAAGTCTACTGATTGGAATAAATTTTGCAAAGATGACACATATGTTTTTAAGTGGTCCAGAATCCCATACTTTATCAAACTAGTTTTATCCAAAAAGGGTAAAGCTTTAGGATTTATGTTCCGATCTAGAATATGCTTGTAATTCAAGACCACCCAAGTTGGTTTCCACTTTGTACTAATTACCTCGTAATTAGCAATTCTTAAACACCTGTTGGCGTTCGCAATTAAATAGTATACTTCAAAATTCGGTAACTCAAGTCCTCCTCTACTCTTCGGGGTCATTAATTTCTCATACGATATTCTAGTTTTCTTTGGCTCCCAAATAAATTTAGCTAGATCTTTATGAATTTGTTTAAAAACTGTCTTTGTAATTGATACTTGAGCAGACCTAAAGATATATAACATTCGTGGTAATATATTCATTTTCACTATTGATACTTTTGCCAGTACCGGTAGTCTTAAATTCCTCCATCTGCCACAATCAGCTACTATTGGTTCCCATACTCGTTTAATATTATTACTATAAAAGTCCTTATTATCCGTAGAGAAACTAATACCCAAGTATTTGATATTTTCTTTACATGATATCTTCCCCAACAGGGACATTAATGAAAAAGGTTTAGGGGTTCTTAAAGGGAAAATAGTAGTTTTCTCCAAATTAATTTTGTAATTAGAGACTTCTGAAAATTCATTTATAACATTTAATATATTTTCACTATCAGAAATTGGGGTTGTACAATAAATAATAAGATCATCAGCAAATGCCGACATTGCTAATTTATTCCTATAAAGTATTGGCGCATTATGATACAAATTTTGCTTAATATATAAAAATAGAGGTTCTAAATAAAGGTTAAACAATAAGGGGGACAAAGGGCAACCCTGCCGTGTACCATTTTTAATCTGTATTCTTTTAGAATAACTCCTATTAATATATAACGTAGTACACGGATTACTATATAATATTTGTAGTATCTGAATAAATTCCTGTGGCATATTGAAATAAGGCAACACATCAAACAAAAAGTTTATATCCACTCTATCAAATGCTTTCTGAGCATCTATTATAAGGGCATAAATATTAGAGTTGTTTTGTTTAGCATACATCATCATATTATGTAGTGTAAGTGTGTTATCACTAGTTTGACTAGTTGCCATAAATCCAGCCTGTTCCTTAGAAATTAAATGGATCATAATCTTTTTTAATCTACATGCTATAATGGTAGTGAGAATTTTCATATCCACATTTATTAATGCTATTGGCCTGTAATTATCCGGGCTTTGGGGGTCTGAATTAGCTTTATGTATAAAGATTGTTTTTGACACATTAAGGTGAGGGTCACTAATTTTATTTCTGATTATGTAGTTAAATACATGAGACAATATTTTACCAAAACTATCAGCAAACTCTTTATAAAATTCAACTGTCAAACCATCAGGACCTGGTGACTTATGTACTTTCATATGTTGAATTACATATACTATTTCCTCTGAAGATATAGGTTTAATCAGATCACCTTGCAGACTCTCTTCTAATTTTGGAAAATTAATTTTTGCAAGAATCTTTTATTCTGTTTATGTATAGACCTATCAATTTGACCCTCATAAACCTTGGTATAGATTTTTTCGAAAATATCAATAATATCCTCAGTTTTAGAATACACTGTGTCATTGCATTGTATTTCCGAAATATGTACTGTTGTTTTCGATTGATTTATAATCCTTGCCAATGCTTTTGACGGTATTTGAACATTATTGGCATATTTCACTAAACACCTATGCTCCTGAAGTGTTACTCTACTATTATGCAGCAAGAAGAGATCCCTTTGACATTTCAACATTTCCTTCTCTGTTTGAGCATTAAAATTCTGAATCAGTTCTTTCTCGAGTAGCTTCACTTTTGTTTCTAATGTTTGAATATCATTGTTTTGCCTTTTCTTATAATATGAGGCTTTTTGCAAAAGAAATCCTCTAATATGAGATTTAGCTGCTGCCCATTCAATATCAGGAGTATGTTCCTGAAGCTTCATCCTATCTGTTAAACCTTTCAGATATTTTACAATTCCATCTATTATATCCTTTTTATTTAACAGATTTGGATTAAGTGACCAATTATATCCTCTATGCATTCTTGTATCTTTTAAATCTTTAGAAAACCTTAACTAAATTTTTGAGTGATCCGATAGATATCGAGTATGTATAACCACTACTGGTTCCAAATTAATTAATGCTTTGGCTAGCAAGAAAAAATATATCCTAGACCACATTTTGTGGCATGGTGAATAGAAGGTATACTTAATTGCATTATTAATATTATGTGCATAACAAAAGGGGTCATATAATTGAAAATCTTCCTTGAAGTCATTTAATGCTATCCCGGCCTGCTTATTAAATGCTCTTTGTGGACAAGACCTATCCAGCTTTGGATTTTGATAGGTATTCCAATCCCCACCCACAATAAAATAATAACCATCATACTGTGTTAAGATTGGATATAATGATGTTATGAAACTTTGTTGGTCATTACATGGTGCATATATATTCAAAAGTAAAAGAGGTTTATCAAACGCATTATCCGATAAAATAACATAACACCATCGCCCATTTTGATCCACTTTAGAGTCTAAAATCTTGTCTTTATATTGAGTTTTAATAATTATAGCTACTCCAGCACTGTTTGTCTTACCTTCTGATGCCACTACCTCTCTAATCCGGTTCTTTTTCCTAATATCATCCCACTGATCATTTAACAAGTGTGTTTCTTGTAAAAATGCAAACAGTGCTTTGTCCTGTAGCAATATGTGTAGTAACAGCTTCCTCTTCTTCAAGTTCTGGAGCCCTTTAACATTCCATGAGTCTAATTCCCACATTGACAGGTCTAATTATCCAATAATAGTATAAAAGGGAAATTATCCAATGGATATGTATTAACTGCATACTAAACATAATCTGGAAGCATTTCCTACATCCCGTCCCCAGCCAGTGCCTACCCACTTTACCCCTGGACCAGGACTTATATACGTCTGGTATGTAAAAAAACATGAACAAGGTTAGAAACACAAACATATTTAAAAGCTTCATGTAATAAGACTTAAAACATTTCCTAAACTTACAACCTATATATTCTAACTTAGCTACTACAAAGTCTAAACTAAACATTCTCTAATAAACACTGCTAATGCTCTACAGCTTATGTTCCAGCTATTAATTAAGCAAATCTCTATTGTAAGGTATTATTACCATTTAAAGAAAAAAATTTAATATATTAACTAGCTACTTATACCTACCCCAAATACCTCTTTTGGTACAATCATTATTAATATACCACTTTTATTGAGAGAGAGAAAGAAAAAAGAAAACAAAAAAAAAAAAACAGACAGAAAAAAATAAATGCATCCCACATTATAATTCTGTACCATACACAGTGCCTGCAACTACCAATTATCAAAGTTTTGCAATTGCATGCTTTAGTTCCAAACTATACTGACATTAGTTGTCTGATTAACACCACCCAATAGCCACTATTTACCTATTTATATTCATATATATAGTGCTATACCTTGCACCCACTGCAGATATTGTAAAAATATAATTTGGTTCAACACTATAAGCATAAGGAAAAAAAAACAGGAAAAAACAGATGTTATTATATGCTTCACGTACATATTCTAATGTTATTTACTTGTTAAAAAAACATTAACACATCTGGAGCATTTCTCCCCGGGCCTCCGCTGAAAACAGGCTCTGTGGAACCTAGTCGGACATTCCCGGTTAACAAATGTTAAATAATAAAAAATAAAAATTATGTCAGTTCTTTTCAGCTTCTCAAACCAGGAAACCATCAGTAATACTAGCAATGGGGGACCGCTTTTGCAGCCGGACCACAGGAAGTGTTACATCGAAATCCACACTCTCAGCTGCATTCAAGAGATTTCCTGTTTACCACTCGACGAAAAAAGTTTGTAGAGGTCATAAAAGTTCGGAAAACGGCCAGCAGACCCTCGGATTATCGCAAACAAACAGTTTTATTGCTTTTACAGAGGACTAAATGACTTAAGCAGGGAACAAAGGATTACCTAAGCCTCGAAGTATAGTAGATACTGGATCTGACCTCAGGAGCATGCCAGTCTCAACGGAAGTTTCTTTCAGCCCTCTGATGCAGGTAAAACTTTAAAAACCTTCAGAAACACTCTCTTTGCCTCGTTTTTAGTAGAAACAGAATATTTAATCCCATCCACCATAAATGTAAGCACATTAGGATATTTCATCTTTAATTTAATTTGCTTGTCAATCAGAAATTTACAGTATGCAGATAAAGACTGCCTAGCTTGCCTTACTTGCAGTGGTAAATCCTGAGCCAGAGATATTTTACTATTTTTCCACATAACAAAGCCACCATTCTTTTTGCAGTAAAGTATTTTGCTAACATCTTGAAAGTTCAATATCTTAGCATATACAGGTCTAGGCATATTAGAAGCTTGTACCTCTCTCAGTGCTCTGTGTGCCCTTTCGATAACAATTTGTTTCACTCCATCAGCATCATTTAACAAAACTTCAAGTATTTGTGTTATAGTTGGTATTAGTTCTGCATACTGAATGTTTTCAGGGATCCCTCTAATAATAATATTATTTCTTCTAGACCTCGCTTCTAAATCAATAAGTTTGCTTTGCATGGCTTGTAACTCCACATCATGTACCTTTGTTTTCTTCTCCAGTAAGTCTATTTTGTCCTCGGTTTCTGAAATTCTAGCCTCTGTTTTGTCCATTCTCTGCAGCAACTGATTACATAAAACTCCAAAAGTTTGTATTTGAGTAGTCAGGTCCTTTAAAGCTTCTTGAATAGGCAATAAAGCATGTTTGATATTGTCCATGTTCAGTGGCTGATCAGTTTTAGATCTAGTCTCTGGTTTCTGTTGTTCCTGCTGTCTAGTAATTCTTTGTTTTTTCGCACTCCCATCCTTTACTGGTGACTGTAATTCCAACAGCTTTGTTTTGGTAGTAGTTGTTTCCATGCTTTTTCCTTCCTGTGACATTTTCCTTTCCCCAAGCTGACAGGTAAAATGAAGAATGCAAACAGTCCTTTGTTTATTTCTCTCTTCAGAGCTAGCTAATCACTTGGAATCCTGATAGATAAAGACTTTTTTTCCACTTTTTTTCCTGGTTATAGATTAATTAAGTGTAGATGCATCTTTTTTGACTTTAATTTAATGTTCAAACCTCTTGGTATCGACTCAGGTTACAGATTTTTCTCAGGTTTATTGAGGAGCTGCAGGTCAGCAGTGTTTACAGAATGGCAGCCATCTTTGAATCAATCCACATAGAATGATTTTCTAATCACCTTGGCAATATGATTATCAAAGGAGAGATTATTATCCACTTAGGTCCCCAGATCCCTTATTACATTTTCTGTATTTAGGGGACTACCACCTATGTGGTAGTTCATGGGTACTTTTTAGCATTTAGCTTGAGGCCATGATTTTGACACCAGGTACTCATCTCAGTGAGACCCATCTGGAGAGTGTCTGTATCAGCCGGAAAATCAGTTATGACCCATAGTTTGCAGTCGTCTGCGGACTTGGTCGGCCATAGTCCTGCTATGTTTGCCTGTACCTCTGAGATGTATATACCAAACAGGAGGGGGTCCTAGGACTGAGCCCTGGGGGATGCCACTTGTAACCAGTTTAGAGTCAGAAGTAGAGTCTGCAACTCTCACCATGTGGGTTCTATCCATGAGTCAGTTGACAACCTATCTCGTGACGTAGGGGTTTATGTTCAAGCTGGTGAGCTTGTCTATAATACTAGAATGGGGAATGGTGTCAAAAGCCTTTGCGAGGTCTAGGTTGGCTGTGTGGACCTCCTTTCCCTCGTCTAATGCCTTGGTAACCATCTCAAAGAAGTCCACCAGGTTTAGGAGGCATGATCTGCCCTTAACAAAGCCAAACTGGGTAGGATCCAAGGTTTGGAGGTTCCCAATGTCTCTGCTAATGAGTTCCATGATGATGCGTTCCATAGCCTTGCAGACCAGGCTAGTCAGGCTTATGGGGTGATAGTTCCCTGGGTCCATTGTGGCTCCACCTTTGTGGAGTGGGATAACTGTTGCTGTGCACCACTCTGTGGGTACGTAGCCTGTAGAGAGGCTGAGTTTGAACAGTGTGTTTAGGTGGGGGGGTTAGTTCATTTTGGAGCTCTTGTAAGACACAGCCCGGGACACCATCTAGTCCCATTGAAGCTGTGTTTTTGGCTTTGGATAGGAATGTTTTAACCTGTGTGTCGGTGACTGACAGGGCCCTACATTCTTCTGGTATGGTTATGGGCACTTTAGGGGATGAGAGGGGGTGAAGTTTGCACTAAACCTGTCTGCCAGAATGTTGGCAATATCAGTCAGTTCAGTGTATTTTGTGCCATTCTGCACTAACTCAGAGCAGATCTGAGAGTTTCCACTTAGGTTCTTGACATAGCTAAAGAACGCTTTGTGGTTATCTTTGGAGTCATTGTAAATTTTTCTTTCGAAACAAGCCTTGGATGATTTAATGAGGGATTGTAGTTTTTTACTGATACTGATCAGGGATGTCTTTCCTTCTTGTGATTTTACTCTTTTCTGTACTAGTTTCCTCCTTCTGTTGTATAGCTTGTTTATGGCAGGGGTCCACCAGACTGGTTTCCTTTTCTTGGAGGAGTGAGTCTTGGTTTTACTTGGGGAAGCACGATCCATGCATTCCTACAGATGCTCATAGAGTGCCTTTGTAAAGGTTTCAGCAGCTTGGACAGCATTGTCCTTTAGCATGAGGGCTGTGAACCTTTCCACCTTGGTCTTAAGTAATGTGAAGTTTGCTTTGAAATGTTTTTCACGGTGGTTGGGTTGGTTAGGAGCAGCCTAAACACACATGATGATGTTCCTAGTTTGTGCATGTGCCTCATTATGGCATTCTTTGGTAAGTGTGTGTGCATTTCTGATGGGTGTCATCATCCACAGTTCCAGTGCTTAGCCAGCATCCCCCAGTAGATGGCATGGGATGTCCCCCCAGCAAACATTTGGTGCAGCTGTGATGCATGCCAGATATGGGAGTCATGATAACTGCTAGGACTGCCAACACAAATATTCATGATAATGCCCTGGGCATTGCACATGACCTGGCAGTTGATGGAGTGATTCCCCTTGTGGTTGACTTAGACTCTACCCTCCTCACCGGGCGGTGTTTAGATGTGTACATGAGTGCAGTCTATAGCACCCAGTACCTCAGGATAGTGTGCTACATGGTCGAAGAGATGCATACTGCTGGCCCTCTCCTCAGGGGTGTGGGGTAAATAAATATGCACACTGGCAGCCAGGAACTGGTGGAGTACACTGGATGCAGATGCCTGTGAGACCCCCTTCATGTCCCCAGTTGGTCTTTCAAGAAGTACCTGTAGCTAGTATTCTAAGGGCTACACATACGTTTGTTTCCACTCGGATGGGTTCCCCTCTGTAGGCTCTGGGTCTGAGTTGACGGTCGCAAAGCTTGGTAAGTTCTTGTAGTATGTCCCTGTCCACCCTGTAGCACTCCACAATCTCTAGCTCATGTAGCTTCTGGAACATTACCATGGGCCTGAACACTCTTCTCTTTCTCAGTCTAGGCCTATTGTCAGCAGCAGCACTGACCTCAGCCTCTAACACATACAGATGTATCAGAGCATCAGCAATCCCTAGAATTCTGTCAGTTAAAATTCCCAAGTCTGTACTTCAATGGTGCAGAGTATGGGGAAAATCAAATTGTAGGGTGTATGCATACTTTATAGTGGTGTGCTGCAGATGCAGCCTGTGTGATTGGCTAACTCTGATGCATTCCATCTGCCAGGCACATCACTGAGGGGTTTGAATGGCCAAATGGAAGTGGAACAGGGCTTATCAGTACTTTATACATGATTGGCTTTCCCAGGCCATTTCCTTTTTTGTTTTTTTTTGTTTATTTTTAAAAACGCCTTCCCTGCTAAGCACTGAGGTGAGGTGCACAAACCCGAGGCCCTGGTATAAACATTGCTCAGCAGTCTGGACACACCCCCATGCATGGCCATGGTCAACATAGCTCAAACCAGCTAAAGCATGCACACTGCAGATAAACAAAGCTTAGCAGCACTGGACACACCCCCTGCTTAGCTGAGTGGCACTCCTCACAAATGGGCACCACTGAGCTCCAATCCGCTTAAACATATTGTGGCACACCACCTTCTGATGTCAGCTAGTTCTTCTGTGAACACCAACATGGTTCTGGGGTTACATGGATTTTATCTGCGGGCACAGTGGCCCATTTTTGCTATTCAGTCACCCCAGCTCATTTGCACACAGATCTGTACATGCAACCTGGATACTTCACTATTCCAGGGCCTACCTCCTTAGCAACCACTGAAATCTACCATTGTAAATACTGCCTGCAGGGTGCTATAATGCATTATTCTTGCATGTATCTTATTTTTTGTTTTTAAACTTTTTAATATATTTTTTTTTCATGACAGCATGTTTGCATGTTGCTGCGCATCATGCAAATGTAATATGGGTATTAAAAAAGCATTATTTTCTATACTTTTGCATAATTTTTTGGACACACAGGATATAGCTTTGCACATATATGTGCCTACTATGCAATCTCTGACTTTCTAAATGGGCTTTTACAGCCCCTGTTCAATTTTTACTTTCTTGTACATGGAAAATTTCCATGTACACTTCAGACACCAACAGCAGGTCTGCAGGACTGCCTATCTGCTTGCTGGATCACTGCAGCACCCTCATTTGCATGCAGTTCACCTGCTTATGGTGACTTGCATGCCATGGACACTTCTGTGCCCGCACACTCGTGCACACCCCACTGCTCTGTTTACTGGATCGCACGGCTGCTTACTTCCATTTAAGCTCCGTGCCACTCTGCCTACATGGAAAATCACTTTGTGTAGGCTTTATCGAATTCTCCCCAAAGATTTCTTTGAATCTTTGAATCAGTGTACACACTATTTTCTTCTTTACCTCTACAATGATTACAGATATTTGGATTTAATTTAAAACTTTTATTTCACATTTTATGGTATAAACACTGATAGACATTTGTTAAACAAAACAATACAGTCTAACAATGAAAACAGACTTGGCATTAACAGTAAACTTCTCTGCCCTTGAAGCTAACATTTATTGAAACGGCATTGAAACCCACATTCAAAGAAAATGTATCTGACCAGTGGCGGATTACATTTACCTTTAGGCTGTTTTCAAAGTACAGGCCCCTTGCGTACATTTTTAGGTCTGTGCATGCATACATGCATGTGTTCTGATTGTATTAAACTAAATTCCTTGTAGAACACAGCACCACTTGTTAGAGTGTGTATTAAATTAGTAGTTTTGAACATTTTGCCAGTAAGCAATGAAAAAATGTATGAACCAATAATGACAAAACTGCCCATTTCAGAACATTTTAACCATAAAAGGCCACTCAGACTTGTGTCATTGCAATCCACTAATGTCAGTCAAAAAAAGCACAGTCTCTGCAGAAGTAAAAGTCACCTGAATAATTCCACATTAAAATATCTGTAACTAATGAAGAGGTTGGTGCCTGCAAACAACTTTATATTTTAGTGCTTCGTCTACAAATTGTGTCTGCTGCTCTTGAAGAGTCAAGTGTCTATGCTACATAAAAAAAAAAAAAACAATTGCTAAGCTAGTAATATTGTAGTAGGGAATGAATGGCAAACCAATAACATGTTCATAACTACTAGACATCTCATCCAAAGGGGACAAACTCAGGACTGATGCACCTCCACCCCCCCCCCCTTAAATACAGGACAGTATTAGGAATCCATGGAGTAGAACCCACAGCTTTCTGCATCAAAATCAAGTATTCCACCTGTTGTGTTCCTAACACTACTTTTGTGTTCAATAGCACAGTGATGACCACTTGCTAAACAAAACACTTGCATATTGAAAGCAGCGTGAGCAGCAGTAAGCTTCTCTTCCCTTGAAGCTGACAATTCCTTGAAAATGCACTGAAGGTGACAGACAATTCCTTGAAAATGCACTGGAAAACTCACAATTCCTTGAGAATACACTGAGGTAGTTGGTGTAATCATACCTCTCAACTGTCCAGATTTCTGCAGAATGTGCAGATTTTTGCTTCATATTTTTGGTCTGCTCCTCTTCAAATTTGTGAGGTTTTTTTTTTCTAGCAAACTACAGAGGATTGAAGCCACTAAATAATGACATACATTTCAGTTTCAGACTTCATATCCTTCAAGAAATGCAAGCTAACACAAAACCTTTTATTCTAACAACATTCTACGTTTATAAGAGCAATATTTAAAATCTGCCCCAGCTTTTGGGTGTATGTCCCCCCATTATTTAAGGCTTTGTCCAGATTTTGTTGAGGAAGTTGAGAGGTGTGGTTGGTGTAGAGGATTTAGTTTTTTGTCTCCTATAACCAAGGCACAGGGTTTGAGTCTGGTTAAGTTAACTAATGTAGCATTCTTAACCACGCACTACAGAATGTTATGTCCCATTGTAAGCAGTCTGCTCCTGTAATGTGCCAGCACCTTACTAAAATATCTGCTGCGGGACATTTAGGCTCACATTCTGAGTGCAAAATCACAAATAGTAGATGTACATCTGGTGACACAGGGGTGAAGGGGCATTCTTAAGCAAGAACACCCTTAAAGATGTGTAGCTCTTTTGTTGTTTTACTTTTTAATTATAAAGTAAATGTTGTGGTAGACTCCCTAGCCAGTGGGGCAGCCCTCCCAGACAGTGGGCCCTAGGAGTGTGGTGGATCTGGATCTGACTAAAAGGATAAAAGGCCTAAAGAACATGTCCTATATGGTCCCACTCAAAGCCCTGTTACTCCACTCGGTATCCTACAGGCTCATAAGAGGTGAGGTGAACTGTATAAAAGGCATCCTCTGACTAATTATTCATGGATTTACTGTACATCAGCAAATCAAATGGCCTCAGAAATACTTGATCTAAGATCTAAACCTCTTCCGCAACATCAACAGAATGGTTTGGAGGGACAGGTATATCTCACAGAAGATGCCACTGCTGTAGAACAGACTCATCTATATTATAACATTGACAGCTTAGTTTGTCGAATCTTAAAACATCGACACCTAGGCATTGAAAGCTAACAATAGCGAATGGCCACATCATCTAATTCTTTCCTCGGGAAAGAATTCGGTTGGCCATCCATAAACAAAATACACAAACACACACTAACATAGTGGGGGGCTTCACCCCCCCACACTCCCCCTAACTAAATATACCAACTCCAAGATCTCTCTGTATTGATAATCACAAAAAAAGACACTAAACGAACTCAGGCAGCAAACTGATACAATAGGAAAACGTCTCTTTCAAGTGAAGTGCTAGAATTAAGCTGAAGCTGAAGCACTAATGGAAAAGTTTTTAACGCTTTATTTTACATCTGTTTTCATCCACACTTCTTCAGAATGACAAATGAGAATACAAAAAGACCCAGGATACCCTGCTTTTATACAAGTACTAATTAAAATACCTTAATAGATTAATTAATCTCTTATTCAATTATAACAGCTTGAAAATGCACTTTAAAATAAATCCAAAAATTCAGTGTCAAAACTATGTAGCAAACAATGCTTGTATTCTTCTTAAAATTACCATAGTGAATATGTATCAGCACAATCAACATATTCTAACCTAAAATATTATAAAACATGAATAATAAATAAAAAAATGGTAGATAATGAATAAGTTATTGATGATTTTGATGTCACAATATCAAAGTTTGGCTGCTCTCAATTTTAGAATGGGTGCTATGGAAACCATGTCGTTAAGACCTGGGGGTTTAGTTGATTCTATCACTATTTGCCAGAACAGTTCTCGATATTCAACCCGGGTCTCCCACATGCCACCCCTAAGATCAACTTGTACAACTTCCAACACAAAAAATCTGTATTTAGCTCTAGTACAAAGGCAAGAGTGTTTGTAAAGTGCATTGCTTTCCCTTGCTGTTCTAATGTCATACAAATGCTCATAAATATGTTGTTTGAGCTTCCTTTCACTCTTGCCTATGTAGAATGAGTCACATGTCATACATACTGCCAAATAAATTATTCCATTGATATTACAATTAGCAAAGGAGTTAAGTACCAATCTCCTGTCCCTTGCCTTAAGATAATAACTCTCTCCAACTAAAGGATTTGCACAGTATTTGCATGCACCACATCCAAACAGACCCATCTTGTTGGTAGATGTAATAGCCTTAACATCAGTGTCACCACGTTCGAAATAATTTTTTATGGTTTTCCCTTTTCTATACACAAGTTTTGGTTTGTCAAAAAAAATATTATGCAAGTCAGAGAATTTCAAAAAGTTTTCCCATTCCTTTTCAACAATTTTCCTGATGGATGTTGTTTGTCCATCAAAGGTAATAACCATACTGTTAGTGTATTTGTCACCATCTTGTAGTCTACTTGGTGGGTTCCCTAGTGTCCCACAGGCAGGTGCAAGGGGGTGCACTTGCACCCCCCTGGAATCGGCTAGATAATTACAAAAAAAGGTTTTTTTTTTGTTTTTTTTTTACGTACGTTCTCCTTTAAGAAGAAAGAAGTCTGAATAGTCCAGTCGCAGGCGTGCTGACATCATCGCTGTCAGTTAGAGGTTTGTGAGCGGGAACTCACACAGGCGGGACCTGAAACAAACAGAAGATGGGACACTTAGCAAGCAGGAGCGGGACCGGAAGATGGGACACTTGGCAGCGGGACCTGAAACGAACGGAAGGAAGATGGGACACTTTCAGGTAGAGAGGTGTGTGTGTATGGGACACTTTCAGGTAAAGAGGTGTGTGTGTATGGGACACTTTCAGGTAGAGAGGTGTGTATGGGACACTTTCAGGTAGAGAGGTGTGTGTGTGTATGGGACACTTTCAGGTAGAGAGGTGTGTGTATGGGACACTTTCAGGTAGAGAGGTGTGTGTATGGGACACTTTCACGTAGAGAGGTGTGTGTATGGGACACTTTCAAGTAGAGAGGTGTGTGTATGGGACACTTTCATGTAGAGAGGTGTGTGTATGGGACACTTTCACGTAGAGAGGTGTGTGTATGGGACACTTTCAAGTAGAGAGGTGTGTGTATGGGACACTTTCATGTAGAGAGGTGTGTGTGTGTGTGTGTGTGTGTGTGTGTGTGTGTGTGTGTGTGTGTGTGTGTGTGTGTGTGTGTGTGTGTGTGTGTGTGTGTGTGTGTGTAAAATGCCCCAGGTGTACATGGTGGTAGGTAGTGAATAAGGCTTGAACCCTGTACCTTGGGCCCAAGTGGCAAGAGCCTAAATTCCCTACCCACCACCATTTGTAAAAATGTTGCAGGATTTTCCCTCATACGTTTTCTGTTCCTCATAAAATCTGTGGTTTCTGCATTTGTGTCCTTGTTGCGTGACAGCTACATGTTCTCTGGTTTTATTCTTGGCTGTCTGGAGTGTTTCTCCCTGGGCCTCTGCTAAAACTTAGCTTTTTTTTTTTTCAAAGTCAGACTTTCCTGGTTAACAAAAGTTAAAAAAAATGGACACACTTGTCAGACTTCATATTCTTCAGAAAGTGCATGGTAACAAAAGCTTTTATTCTAGTAATTTTCTAAGTGTACAAGATGGATATTTGAAATGTATCCCTGTGTTTGGGACTGTATCCCCCCCCCTCCATTATTGGCTTCGTCCAGGTTTTGTGCTAGGGTTGAGAGTTATGGTAAGAACTGAATTCACTGAATATGTTTGGGGGCTGTATTCACCCAGTATTGGCTTTGTTTAGGTAGTGTTTGGGACTGTATTCCCCCCATTATTGGCTTCATCCAGGTTTTGTGCTAGGGTTGAGAGTTATGGTAAGAACTGAATTCACTGAATATGTTTGAGGGCTGTATTCACCCAGTATTGGCTTTGTTCAGGTATTTATTGGCTTCATCCAGGTGTTTTGCTAATGTTGAGAGCTATGGTAAGAACTGATTTCACTGAATATGTTTAGGGGCTATATTCTCCCATTACTGGCTTTGTCCGGATGTTATTTGCTAAGAGGTTGAGAGCTATGGTGAGAACTGAATTCACTGAATGTTTGGTGGTTGTAGTAGTCACCCATTATTGGCTTTGTTCAGGTCTTTTGTGCTAAGAGGTTGACAGCTGTGCTATGGTGAGAACTGAATTCACTAAATGGTAGCTATTTAAGTTTCAGTCTTCCTCTTTCACAAAACAGTTGATTTGGCGTAGTGGTATGTTGCTCTGACTGTTTTGCACGGGGTCCCCTGGGTTCAAGACATGGCAGTGAAATGTATGGTGGAAACGCAGCATTTTATTCTAGCAACTTTCAAACATTATACAAGCAATGTTTAAAATGTGTCCCTGGTTTTTGGCCTTTTGCCCCCCCCCCAATAAATTTTGGCTTTTTCCAGATTTCTTATGCTGAAAAGTTCAGAGATACAGCTGAGTGTCGAGTAGATTTTACAAGGAGCTGAGAGCTGCAGGGGAGCAAAAGTTTAGTGCTGCTTGTGTTTAGTCTGCTTGCATTGTTAATAGCACAACAGATAGTGTACTTGCTTTAGATGCTGAAGGCTGTGGGTTCTACTCCCACAGTAGGTAAATGCATTGCGGATGCTGTATTGTGTTGTAAAGGGGGTGGATGCTGCAGTCTTTTTGGCAAAGATACCTAGTAACTATGAACCTGTTAACAGTTTGCTATCCATTCCCTATTGCGGTATTACTAGCTTTTCATTTTTTTATTGCATGCAACAAAAGCAATTCATTCTTCAAGGGTAACAGGCACTTTATTTGTAGATTAAACAATGACATATAAAGTGTTTGCTAGCAGCAACCTCTTTATTAGTTACAGATTTTTTCAATGTGGATTTTACTACTTCAGAGATTGTGTATATTTTTTACTGATACTGGTGGACTTGAGTAGACTTTTTATGATGGAAATGTTCTGAATTGGGCAGTTTTGTCATTGGTGGATGCTTTTTGTTTCATTGTTTACTGGAAAAATGTTCAAAACAATAAATTTAAAATGCCCTCTAACAACTGTACTGTATTGTATAAGGAATATAATGTAATACAGTCAGGAAGGTGTATCAAAGAGCACATGTATGTTATGTTCGAGGGGCCTATGATTTTGTAGACAGCCCAGAGTTAATATTTGCCATTGGCAAAATGTATTTTCTCTGAAAGTGGGTTTCAGTGCTGTTTCAATGCATGTGAATTTCAAGAGCAGAGAAGTTTTAATGTTGGTCTATTTTCATTGTGAGACTGCATTGCTTTAACAGATATGTATTAGGGTTTGTGCTGTAAAATGCAAAATAAAACTTTCAAATGAAATCCTAAATCATCGCAGAAGTAAAGCAGTATGCACATTAGTGTTTATGATAAATGGGGCAAAATAACCAAGGAATGGGACATTGGAATGGCTGCAGGGGGGAGGCTCCATTTGACCATGATTTTGTGAGGGGGGTAGCAAGCTCAGACAGCCCCGGTTGAACTATACCTCTCAGTTGTCCATATCTTTGCAGAATGAATAGATATTTGCTGCTTATTTTTGGTTTGTTCCTCAAATTTGTGATTTTCTAGCAAATCATTTAGGAATGAAGCCATTAAATGACAGACATTGAGTTTCAGATGTCATAACCTTCAGAAAAATGCATGCTAATGCAATACTGTCTTTACGTTTATACAAGAGCAATTTTTAGTAGTGTTTGTATGTTCCCCAATATATTTGGCCTTGTTCAGATTTCCTGCATTAAGAGGTTGAGAGGTACGTGCAAATCACTTTGTAGATTAGGAATATCCAAACATCTCAATTGTCCCCAATTCTGGCTCAAAATGTTGCTCTCCAGTAATAATCCCTCCTCCAAAATGGCAATTTTGGAAGAAAATGTGGAGGGTTTACAATTATATATAACTGTAATGATCACTTATAGATTACCTTTATTTCAGAAATGCATGTGGATGCTCTTATTTTGTTAGCTGCTTCAAGTTAACTGTTAATATTAAAAGGTGTCCCTTTTTTGACAGGTATTTTTGCATCACATTTTGGTCCGTTTTTCATAAAATTGTGGTTTTCTGGCAAATTAGTGGTAAGTCATTAAAGACTGAAGTTAGAAAATAATGGCAGACATTTGAGTTTCAGATTTCATACCCTTCAGAAAATTTGTACTAATGCAAGATCTACCTGTTCTATTTAAGTTATAAGAGCAATATTTAAAAATTGGCCTTATTTTTGGGCTTGTGTCACACTTCTAGTTCTATGTATGGCTTTGTCCAGATTTCTTGCTCTGAAGTTGAGAGGTATGAGTGTCAGATCCATCACTGTCAGCCAGAGACATTTCAAATTGTGACATACTTATTGCACCCCACTCCCCATTGTAGTGGCTCTGGATGTGTCCATGGAAGGCAAGGAGCAGTTATGCAGTGTAAGTGTGCAGAGTATTCCCCCATCCAAAGTAGATCACAAATACGACAGTGGCTTTTCATCTGTCCTTGATTTTGCAAAATGTTCTGGTTTTCTATCAGATTTTTGTACTGTTGATTTATGCTTCTTATTCTGGAACTGTATGCTGTCACAGTGCCCTGTTGCTCTGTTTAAGTAGCCATGGTTTAATGAACATCAGGTAAGCTTGTCGGAGATTGTAAGATGCAAGTAAGCTTTAGTAAGCTTGTCGGATATTGTAAGATGCAAGTAAGCTTTAGTAAGTATATTGTTAAAGAATTACCAGCATTGAAAGCCTTTTAGTTGTTGCCATGCAGAGAATATTTACATGACTAGATAATGTATAAGCCTTGGGTATTGAAATGCATATGACAGTTTTATTTATTTTATTTGCAGTTGGTTTGCCAGGATACTCCATTGGGCCAAATGAACCCGTTTTCAATGGAGTCCTGGGGAGAAAAGCTCCAAAACTAAGTAGGTTATTAATAGATATACAAATGATACAATTACACAGAAGTTAATCATACAAGAAATAACAATTTGCAAATAATACAACTAGAGCGAGTACAATCTAGTGATGAAATTAATAGGTAATACAGACTAAAGGGAAATTTAGCACAAAAGCACTGAGAAATAACATATTTGGAAGCATTTCATGACAATATTGAGGAATAATAACATATTAGGAAGCAATGCACAAAAGTACTGAGAAGCAATAACGTATTAGGGAAGCAATACTTGGGAAGTGTGGCCTAGTATATTCTTTCTGATTATTGTAGGAATAATAATATGTATGAGTTAGGGTGGGTAATTAGGAAAGTTGCAGGAGGAAACAGAGGAAGAAAGAAGATGGAGTTTGCAAGTGTTAGTTATGTGGGGTGGGAGCAAGAGCATTCCCACTGGGATACTAGATATGAGTGAAGAGATCTTTTAAATATAAAATGGTTGGGGGTGGTGCGAATGGAAGGTGGTAGGGAGTTCCAAAGGCATGCAAGGCCATAAGACAGCAGACTTATGCCTGGGGACTAGTTGGTTTATATACTTCTAATAGATTTTGATTGTTGGACCTTAATACTCTAGCAGGAAGGTGCATTTTAAAGGCTGATGAAAGGGAGGGACAAAGGGAGGGGTTGAAAATGAGCTTATGTGCAAGATTTAGTTGAGTATATGTGAGATAACTGGGTAGCTCTAGCCATTTTAGTTTTTGGAGAGAGGAACAGTGGTGGGTGGAGGACTTGTGGTTGGTAGCGAACTTGGCAATTTTGTTGTAGCAAGAGGAAAGATGTGTTGGAGGTCTGTAGATTAGTTAGGAGTGGAGCTCCATGGAGAAGGGAGGGGATAAGAAATGAGGTAGAGGGTGATTTTGGTAGCAGGTGTAAGGTAATGATTTTGTCGGTAAAGCATACCTAGTTTTTGATGGGTTTTCTTGATATTTAACTGTAGGTGGGAGTTGAATTTGAGCTGGTTATCAATTTGGACCCCAAGTAACTTGGTCTCGGACACCAGTTCCAGGGGTAGATTATTTTGTCTAGAGATGTGGAATGTGTTTATATTGAAAGAAGTTGCCTTAGAGGGGTGAATAACATTAATTTGGTTTTAGAGGCATTGAGTGCTAGGTGATTCCTTTTCATCCATTGCTCAGTTGTTGTAAAAGCATCTTGAGTCAGTTTTAGGAGTGAGGGGATAGAGGTGGCAGCGCAGATAATAGCAGAATCATCGGCATATTGGATGATGTCTGAGAATGGGATAGAGTTGCGGAAATCATTTATAAATATATTGACGAGAAGGGGACTCAGTATAGAGCCCTGGGGTACCCCAGTAGGAGTATTTAGAAATGAGGAGGTGTCCTTTTTCCATTTGACTGCTTGAGATCTGTTAGATAAGTAGCTGGAGAACCAGTTCAAGGAGGAGGGAGATAGGTTAAGTTTAGAAAGTTTAGTTAGTAGCAGGCTGTGAGAGAGTGTCAAAGGCCTTAGAGAGGTCGAGTAGTAGGTTAGAAACAATTTGGCCAGAGTCGCGGGCTTTATTTACAGTTTCAAGGAAGGAGAGGAGGGCGGTCATAGTGCTATGATGTGGTCTGAATCCATGTGTGGGAGTTAGTAGGTGATTATCTAAGAGATGTGGAAGGAGTTGTAGTTGGATACACTTTTCTAGGAGTTTAGAGATGGGGGACAGAATAGCGATGGGGCGGAAATTAGTAACATTGTTGTTGTTGCCACCTTTTATGTAGAGGTATGATAAAGGCCCTTTTCCAGACTTGGGGTACTATACATTCTTGGATAGAGCAGTTGATTAAAATGCTAATAGGGTGCGATTGCTTCAGCAGCTTTGCTAAGAAAGTAAGAAGAGATGTTATCAGGAGCATTGGTGCATGGCTTCAGTTTCATAAGGAATTTCTTTATAGTAGAAGTGGGTATAGGTTTAAATGAGAAAAAAGGAGTGTGAAGAGGGAGAATTAGGGGCAGATGAAGCTGATGAAGTAGTAGGAGTAGGAGGAGTGGAGGGATGGGAGTTAGTAGATGGGAATGAGGAAGTAGTAGCAGAGTAGGGTAGAGAGATGGTTGGGGATGGTAAGGGAGTTTTGGAGAATGTAGTGGTGTTAGAGAAGGATGACGTTAATTTGGAAATGGATTCAATGAAAAGAGTTAAATTGGGAAGCCAAGTCTTGGTCAGGAGCGTTTGGGTCTGGGGTAGGGGTATCTGGTTTGCTGGGGTTAAGTAGAGTAGAGATACCTTTCCAAAATTTCTGAGGGTTTGATTTTATTATTTTGAAGTGTGGAAAAGTAGTTTTGTCGGTCGAAGATTATGAGCTTTTTTACCTTATTTCGAAGTATTTTATATTCATTGTAATAAAAGGACAGGATTACAGTATTTTCAGAAGCTCATTACATTTTATTGCAGACCAGTGTCTTATAGCAGTGTCTGTGTGTTAGTACACTTGTAGTTGGGTCAGGGTGGCTTTAATGGTATATGGTAAATAAGCATTGCTACCTTACTTAAAAGCCAAGCCCTGCAACAACTAGCTCCACACTGAAGTCAAAACACAATAGCTCTGGTGGGTAAATGTACTCTGTAGTAATCAAAAAAGGCAAATGTTTAAAATAACTACAGCTTATGTGCAAACACAATAGGTCGTGATGAAACAATGCTCTGCTAAAAATGCTTTAATGCTCCACATTGCTGAGCTGCAGATCAGTTATCACTGGCTACCAGGATTTCACCCACTTCAGCTCAAGCACGGTGCCATTCAGTGCAACCTTCCCAGAACTAATTTGTCTGACCAGAATTATTTGGTGTGTGTATAAGAGGGAGGTAGCATACCCCTCAGCTGTCCAGATTTTTGCCCCATATTCCTCCTAAAAAGGATTGAAGTTGTTAAATGAGACATTTCAGTTTTAGATGTCATGTCATTTAGAAAAATGCATACTAACACAAATCCTGTTACTCTTGCAATTTTCTAAGTTTCTGAGAGCCATATTTATAATCTGTCCCTATTTATTTTAGGCTTTGTCCAGATTTCTTGCACTAAGGTTGAGGCCTTGAGGGGTGTGGTATGTTTGTGAGAAAGTGAAATGCCCAAGTTAGAGTTAACAGGTGGAATTTTCAAGTGCATTTTCAAGGAACTGTGAGTTTTAAGGAAGCTAAGTTCACTGCTGCTCATGCCAAGTCTATTTACAATGTGCAACTGTTTTGTTTAGCAAATGGTATCTCTATTGTGGTATAAAGTTTTAAAGCTATGTTAGTAGCACCACAAGTAGAATACTTGCATCTTAATGTAAAGGCTTGAGGTTCTATTCCTACAGCATATACATTTGTATGCTGCAGTCCTCAGGATGCCCTCCTTTGGATGAGATGCCTAATAACTATGAACCTGTTTTTCAGCTTGTCATCCATTTTCTATTGCAATATACCAGCTTACCATTTTTTTTAATTTGACATAGGCAATTTATTCTTTGACGGCAACAGGCACTGAATTTGTAGATGAAACACTGAAATATACAGTTGTTTTCTAGCAACAACATCTTCATTAGTTTCAGATGTCTTTAATGTGGAATTATTCAGATTACTTTTACTTCAGCAGAGTCACTCAAACAAGTGCTGCTGTATAATACAAGGGATATAATTCAATTATATATTATAATTAATACAATCAGGTAAATCAAATAACTTTTGCATGGCCCTAATGGTGTGCAAGGAGCCTATTGCTTGAAAACAGTTCAAAGGTAAATAACCTGCCACTGGCCAGATGCATTTTCTTTGAATGTGGGTTTCAATGCTGTTTCATTGAATGTGAGTTTCAAAAGCAGAGAAGCTTTAATGCCAAGTCTGTTTTCATTGTAAGACCTTTGTTTAGGTTTAGTAAATGTCTCAGTGTTTGGGCTATAATGTTTGAAATAAAAGTTGTAAATGCCTATTGCTTGAAAACAGTTCAAAGGTAAATAACCTGCCACTGGCCAGATGCATTTTCTTTGAATGTGGGTTTCAATGCTGTTTCATTGAATGTGAGTTTCAAAAGTAGAGAAGCTTTAATGCCAAGTCTGTTTTCATTGTAAGACTATTGCTTTGTTTAGGTTTAGTAAATGTCTCAGTGTTAATGTTTGAAATAAAAGTTGTAAATTAAATCCAACTGCCTGTAATCATTGTAGAACTAAAGCATAAAACAGTATGCACACAGATTTGAACAGTGTCTACAGTAAATGGGGAGAAATAGCCAAGTAATGGGACACTGGAATGGCTGTGTGGGCGGGGCTTGGGTGGGTGGACTTGGGCGGGGCTGTGTTGGCAGGGGGTGGGGTGAGCTATGTGGGTGGGGCTCTGGGTTTGCACCCCCCTGCAAAAAATCCTGCGGGCTCCCTTGCCTCCCGTCCCTAAAATAGGGGCGAATCTAGAATTTCTACACAAGCAAACTTCATCATAAACTTCATCTAAGACCTTGTTAGGGTAACCCCTCTTTTGAAACTGTTGTCTTAACCACTTACATTCCTTGTAAAAATCTTCATCTTCAGAAAACATTCTACTAGTTCTAACTAACTGCCCTTTTAATACTGCTCTTTTTTGAAAAAAGGGGTGTGAGCTAGTAAAACGGAGGTAAGAATTTGAGAAAGTCTCCTTTCTGTATATCTTAGATACAAAAATGGTTGTCTTTTTTGGTAATGGTAATGTCTAAATAATTCAGAGTATTCCTGTCAAACTTAAAAGTAAATTTCAAGAAGGACGTTGTTTCATTTAAACATTTAACCATATCAACAAAATAACCTACATCACCTTTCCACAAAAAGCAGAGATCATCTAGAAATCTGCCATAAAGTAACCATTTTTCTTTATAGATGGAATTCAACAAAAAGTTATTCTCCCAGTATGCCATAATAACGTTCGCATAAGTGGGTGCACAAGGGGCACCCATAGCTATGCCCCTAACCTGTTTGTAGTATTCTCCTGCAAAATAAATGGTTATTTTTTAATACAATTTACATAAGGACTAGCACTGTCCTAAATTCATTGTTGGTAAGCCCATTAAAACCAACAAGCATTTCTTCAAACCATTCCAAGCCGATCTCGTGGGGAATACTTGTGAAAAGATCCACCACATCCATTGTTCCAAAAGAAAGATCAGCGGAACACATGGAATGGTCTAATCTTTTGAGAAGGTCCCATGAATCTTTAAGTATGTTCTGGTTATCAGACACTAATTTCTTGATCTTAATATCCACGTATTTAGCCAAGGGTGCTGTTACCGAACTTTCTGCTGCCACTATAGCTCTTAGAGGAGGATCATTGGCATCTTTGTGAATTTTCGGTATACCAAAAATAACAGGCACCCTAGGTTTGTCAACATGTAAATATCTGTAAGTGTCTATATCAATGAGGCCTTCCATAACCATATCATTTAATAATAGGTAAATCTTTTTATATGATATGTTGATTTCATTGATAGAAATTCTAACATATTTATCTGAGTTATTGAGAATTTCAAACATTTTCCCTTCGTAGGATATTTGATCCATAATTACCACCCCCCCCTCCTTTGTCTGGTTTCATCACCCGAAGAGACTTGTCCCTACTAATATCATCCAGCAACTTCTTTTCTTCCATTGTTAAGTTATAATTTACATAATTATGTGAAAGTTGCTGTCTAAAGTTGTATTCCAGGACGTTCTCAATATTTTTAAGTTGGGGGTGAACTGGAGGGTTAAATGTACTCCTATGTCTAAGGGTGTTGTTAGGGTTATGTATATTTATGTCATGAAACATCAATTCAAGGTTCTTATTCCTAATAAATAGTTTCAAGTCAATTAATAAGTTGACCATATTGGTTTTTTTGTTAGGTATAAAACCAAAACCTTTGGAGAACAAACTAAATATAACTTTGTTAATTGGTAAAGTAGAAAAATTGTAAACAGAAAAATCACCACATATCCATCTAAAACCTGTGTTTTCAATCTGGTTGGTCAGTTCCATTTTACTGGATTCCTCATTTGAGGTCTCCTTTTGTTCCCCTGGTAGTTTTTTGAATATGAGTCTACATTGTTTTTAGACCTAAGCCTTTCAGATCTTCTTAAAGGAGGGAATTCCCTGTCAAAATTCTCCTCACTTAGGAATACCTCATCCTTATCCTGAATATCTGTTTGACAATTAGCAAAATTCCTACCTCTGGCTTTCAGTTTGGGATAATGAATATTGGTCTTATATTCATGAAGGTCCCTTTCAATTTTATTAAATTTCCTATTTTGAACCTCAATACATTTATCTTCCACATTTTTCAAAACATTAAAGTATTTAGATTTTTCATCTTCTATAGTATAAACTAAGTCAAAAGTAATGCTGTGATTCAGTTGTTCTATCCTGACAACAGTCTTTCTATTTCAGTATCATTGTTTTTAATTAAAGCCCTCATCACATCCATACCACATTTATCAAAAGCCGTAATCAAATCTGTATGAAAATCACTGCCATCAATTACATTGTTGGGGTACTTGCATACCCTGAGGCCTTTTGGTACAATATTAAGTGACAAACAGTGCTTAAGATAAGAATTATCCATTTCCAACATCTTTAATTTATGTAAGAAAAAGTCAAAATCTTCAAGCATAGTTCTAAATGTCCCATTATTAGCAACAGTGTTAACTTTCATCTGAAAGTCAAATTTGGCTTTAAAAATGTCTGAAAAAAGTTTCTGAGTACCTCTTGTTTTGTTCTGGTTAGTCTCTGCTTGGTTTAAAACAGGCACACGAGGACTAGCAGTGTCCCTATTAAATCCACCATCATCGTTATTACTGCAAAACAGTCTTGGCATCCTGCTAAAACTGTTATCACCATCCTCGTTGGTTTCTGTAGTCCGTTGACGGGTTCCGTGGGTCCCATCTCCTCTCCCTTTACTTTGTAGTCCGTGTTCTACTTCCTGGTTATCTCGGGGAGGTAGCGACGATAACAGCGTGGTCATCGATTGGCTCAAAGGCGTCAGCAGACCTACCAGCTGTGTCAGCTGCCCCACCAACTTGCGTAGTTCACCCACTTCAGAACTACGCTGAGAATTATCAGTATTAGAGCTGCCCAAAGGTTCCATCCAAACGACAACAGATAAACAAGTACAGGAAAGTGTCCAAATCAACTGATAATCACAAAAAAAGACACTAAACAAACTCAGGCAGCAAACTGATACCACAGGAAAATGTCTCTTTCAAGTGAAGTGCTAAAATTAAGCTGAAGCTGAAGCACTAATGGAAAAGTTTTTAACGCTTTATTTTACATCCGTTTTCGTCCACACTTCTTCAGAATGACAAATGAGAATACAAAAAGACCCAGGATACCCTGCTTTTTATACAAGTACTAATTAAAATATGTTAATAGATTAATTAATCTCTTATTCAATTAAAACAGCTTGAAAATGCACTTTAAAATAAATCCAAAAATTCAGTGTCAAAACTATGTAGCAAACAATGCTTGTATTCTTCTTAAAATTACCATAGTGAATATGTATCAGCACAATCAACATATTCTAACCTAAAATATTATAAAACATGAATAATAAATAAAAAATGGTAGATAATGAATAAGTTATTGATGATTTTGATGTCACAATATCAAAGTTTGGCTGCTCTCAATTTTAGAATGGGTGCTATGGAAACCATGTCGTTAAGACCTGGGGGTTTAGTTGATTCTAGCACTATTTGCCAGAACAGTTCTCGATATTCAACCCTGGTCTCCCACATGCCACCCCTAAGATCAACTTGTACAACTTCCAACACAAAAAATCTGTATTTAGCTCTAGTACAAAGGCAAGAGTGTTTGTAAAGTGCATTACTTTCCCTTGCTGTTCTAATGTCATACAAATGCTCATAAATATGTTGTTTGAGCTTCCTTTCACTCTTGCCTATGTAGAATGAGTCACATGTCATACATACTGCCAAATAAATTATTCCATTGGTATTACAATTAGCAAAGGAGTTAAGTACCAATCTCCTGTCCCTTGCCTTAAGATAATAACTCTCTCCAACTAAAGGATTTGCACAGTATTTGCATGCACCACATCCAAACAGACCCATCTTGTTGGTAGATGTAATAGCCTTAACATCAGTGTCACCACGTTCTAAATAATTTTTTATGGTTTTCCCTTTTCTATACACAAGTTTTGGTTTGTCAAAAAAAATATTATGCAAGTCAGAGAATTTCAAAAAGTTTTCCCATTCCTTTTCAACAATTTTCCTGATGGATGTTGTTTGTCCATCAAAGGTAATAACCATACTGTTAGTGTATTTGTCACCATCTTGTAGTCTACTTGGTGGGTTCCCTAGTGTACCTCCCGTCCCTAAAATAGGAGCGAATCTAGAATTTCTACACAAGCAAACTTCATCATAAACTTCATCTAAGAGCTTGTTAGGGTAACCTCTCTTTTGAAACTGTTGTCTTAACCACTTACATTCCTTGTAAAAATCTTCATCTTCAGAAAACATTCTACTAGTTCTAACTAACTGCCCTTTTAATACTGCTCTTTTTTGAAAAAAGGGGTGTGAGCTAGTAAAATGGAGGTAAGAATTTGAGAAAGTCTCCTTTCTGTATATCTTAGATACAAAAATGGTTGTCTTTTTTGGTAATGGTAATGTATAAATAATTCAGAGTATTCCTGTCAAACTTAAAAGTAAATTTCAAGAAGGACGTTGTTTCATTTAAACATTTAACCATATCAACAAAAGAACCTACATCACCTTTCCACAAAAAGCAGAGATCATCTAGAAATCTGCCATAAAGTAACCATTTTTCTTTATAGATGGAATTCAACAAAAAGTTATTCTCCCAGTATGCCATAATAACGTTAGCATAAGTGGGTGCACAAGGCACCCATAGCTACGCCCTAACCTGTTTGTAGTATTCTCCTGCAAAATAAATGAAGTTATTTTTTAATACAATTTCCATAAGGACTAGCACTGTCCTAAATTCATTGTTGGTAAGCCCATTAAAACCAACAAGCATTTCTTCAAACCATTCCAAGCCGATCTCGTGGGGAATACTTGTGAAAAGATCCACCACATCCATTGTTCCAAAAGAAAGATCAGCGGAACACATGGAATGGTCTAATCTTTTGAGAAGGTCCCATGAATCTTTAAGTATGTTCTGGTTACCAGACACTAATTTCTTCATCTTAATATCCACGTATTTAGCCAAGGGTGCTGTTACCGAACTTTCTGCTGCCACTATAGCTCTTAGAGGAGGATCATTGGCATCTTTGTGAATTTTCGGTATACCAAAAATAACAGGCACCCTAGGTTTGTCAACGTGTAAATATCTGTAAGTGTCTAGATCAATGAGGCCTTCCATAACCATATCATTTAATAATAGGTAAATCTTTTTATATGATATGTTGATTTCATTGATAGAAATTCTAACATATTTATCTGAGTTATTGAGAATTTCAAACATTTTCCCTTCGTAGGATATTTGATCCATAATTACCACCCCCCCTCCTTTGTCTGGTTTCATCACCCGAAGAGACTTGTCCCTACTAATATCATCCAGCAACTTCTTTTCTTCCATTGTTAAGTTATAATTTACATAATTATGTGAAAGTTGCTGTCTAAAGTTGTATTCCAGGACGTTCTCAAGATTTTTAAGTTGGGGGTGAACTGGGGGGTTAAATGTACTCCTACGTCTAAGGGTGTTGTTAGGGTTATGTATATTTATGTCATGAAACATCAATTCAAGGTTCTTATTCCTAATAAATAGTTTCAAGTCAATTAATAAGTTGACCATATTGGTTTTTTTGTTAGGTACAAAACCAAAACCTTTGGAGAACAAACTAAATATAACTTTGTTAATTGGTAAAGTAGAAAAATTGTAAATAGAAAAATCACCACATATCCATCTAAAACCTGTGTTTTCAATCTGGTTGGTCAGTTCCATTTTACTGGATTCCTCATTTGAGGTCTCCTTTTGTTCCCCTGGTAGTTTTTTGAATATGAGTCTACATTGTTTTTAGACCTAAGCCTTTCAGATCTTCTTAACGGAGGGAATTCCCTGTCAAAATTCTCCTCACTTAGGAATACCTCATCCTTATCCTGAATATCTGTTTGATAATTAGCAAAATTCTTACCTCTGGCTTTCGGTTTGGGATAATGAATATTGGTCTTATATTCATGAAGGTCCCTTTCAATTTTATTAAATTTCCTATTTTGAACCTCAATACATTTATCTTCCACATTTTTCAAAATATTAAAGTATTTAGATTTTTCATCTTCTATAGTATAAACTAAGTCAGAAGTAATGCTGTGATTCAGTTGTTCTATCCTGACTAACAGTCTTTCTATTTCAGTATCATTGTTTTTAATTATAGCCCTTCCATCTATAAAGAAAAATGGTTACTTCATGGCAGATTTCTAGATGATCTCTGCTTTTTGTGGAAAGGTGATATAGGTTCTTTTGTTGATATGGTTAAATGTTTAAATAAAACAACGTCCTTCTTGAAATTTACTTTTAAGTTTGACAGGAATACTCTGAATTATTTAGACATTGCCATTACCAAAAAAGACAACCATTTTTGTATCTAAGATATACAGAAAGGAGACTTTCTCAAATTCTTACCTCCATTTTACTAGCTCACACCCCTTTTTTCAAAAAAGAGCAGTATTAAAAGGGCAGTTAGTTAGAACTAGTAGAATGTTTTCTGAATATGAAGATTTTTACAAGGAATTTAAGTGGTTAAGACAACAGTTTCAAACGAGAGGTTACCCTAACAAGCTCTTAGATGAAGTTTATGATGAAGTTTGCTTGTGTAGAAATTCTAGATTCACCCCTATTTTAGGGACGGGAGGTACACTAGGGAACCCAGCAAGTAGACTACAAGATGGTGACAAATACACTAACAGTATGGTTATTACCTTTGATGGACAAACAACATCCATCAGGAAAATTGTTGAAAAGGAATGGGAAAACTTTTTGAAATTCTCTGACTTGCATAATATTTTTTTTGACAAACCAAAACTTGTGTATAGAAAAGGGAAAACCATAAAAAATTATTTAGAACGTGGTGACACTGATGTTAAGGCTATTACATCTACCAACAAGATGGGTCTGTTTGGATGTGGTGCATGCAAATACTGTGCAAATCCTTTAGTTGGAGAGAGTTATTATCTTAAGGCAAGGGACAGGAGATTGGTACTTAACTCCTTTGCTAATTGTAATATCAATGGAATCATTTATTTGGCAGTATGTATGACATGTGACTCATTCTACATAGGCAAGAGTGAAAGGAAGCTCAAACAAGGTATTTATGAGCATTTGTATGACATTAGAACAGCAAGGGAAAGTAATGCACTTTACAAACACTCTTGCCTTTGTACTAGAGCTAAATACAGATTTTTTGTGTTGGAAGTTGTACAAGTTGATCCTAGGGGTGGCATGTGGGAGACCAGGGTTGAATATCGAGAACTGTTCTGGCAAATAGTGCTAAAATCAACTAAACCCCCAGGTCTTATCGACATGGTTTCCATAGCACCCATTCTAAAATTGAGAGCAGCCAAACTTTGATATTGTGACATCAAAATCATCAATAACTTATTCATTATCTACCATTTTTTATTTATTATTCATGTTTTATAATATTTTAGGTTAGAATATGTTGATTGTGCTGATACATATTAACTATGGTAATTTTAAGAAGAATACAAGCATTGTTTGCTACATAGTTTTGACACTGAATTTTTGGATTTATTTTAAAGTGCATTTTCAAGCTGTTTTAATTGAATAAGAGATTAATTAATCTATTAAGATATTTTAATTAGCACTTGTATAAAAAGCAGGGTATCCTGGGTCTTTTTGTATTCTCATTTGTCATTCTGAAGAAGTGTGGATGAAAACGGATGTAAAATAAAGCATTAAAAACTTTTCCATTAGTGCTTCAGCTTCAGCTTAATTCTAGCACTTCACTTGAAAGAGACGTTTTCCTGTGGTATCAGTTTGCTGCCTGAGTTCGTTTAGTGTCTTTTTTGTGATTATCAGTTGATTTGGACACTTTCCTGTACTTGTTTATCTCTCTGTATTGGGGAAAGGGCAAATCCCCAATAATGGCCACGTGAATTCTTTCCCAAGTAAAGAATTTGATGATGTGACCGTTCGCTATTGTAAGCGTTCGACACTTAGGTGTCGATGATTAAGCATTTGACAACCTAAGCTGTTGACAATTTAATAGGAACCCAAACAGACTGCCCCTACACATAAAACAGAATTCGTACCTGTCCATATTCAAGCACAACTTAGATTTATGGATGGCAGCCAAAAAATTATCAGGACTGCCCCTGTACTACTAATGGACAAAGACAGCTCCTGAATGCTTTATCCCATGCATGGGTCGCCTCAAATTACCTACGGTATGATCTCAGTTATTCTCATTAGGGCTAATATATTATTATCAACCCTGGGAAGGCTAAAGTCAATCTATAACCAAATGGGATAGGTTATTTTGAGCACAAAAAGTGAACTTGGCTAGGCTTAAATGGCCTGCAAGGGCAGATAGCCTAGTATGCACCTATGAACCTATAAAATTCAAATATCTCAATGGTTACAGAATGACTATATCAGAAACAAGCAATTTATGGTGATAGAATATTCAGAGTACAATGATCATATACTGTGTAGTGTTTGAGAATGCGTGTGCATGTGGGGGCATGTGACTGTGCCTGTGTTTGCATTTGTGGTATTTATGATAGGGACACCCTGAAAAGCTTGTTCTAACCAAAACTTGCAATAAATTAATGGAGGAAAGTTACCTTGTCCTACTTACCTATTTATATCGCCTTGGCTCCAAAAATTCTACATTTTTGATAGAGTACAGTTCAGAAGAACATATCCTCACAAGCATATAACGTTTTTTTGTTCTGAACAAGAGCTCTGACATAGGGTAAACCTTGTTTCACTTGGGTGATCAAAGCTGCACAGCACCTGACATTTTAAATGTTGGGGAATGCTGAAATATGGAAGACATATTTGGGCATTTAAAAAAGTTCGCTATTTAGAAGCAAAGGCAATATGTTTATGCCAGAGGCAGAAATACACTTTACTGCAGTGGCTGAGAGAAGAAGGCATTAATAAACTGGAGCATCTGGAAGTTTCTTATGTGTCTATCTTATTTGAGTAACGGTAGCTAGTACTTTAACTTTATATTTAAAGAAAAAGGTGATGCTGTAGTAAAGGAAATGTAGTTCTCATTCTGAATGCATTGTGATCAATTCTCTATTGAGCTGCTTGTGTGAACCAAGCGAATACTCTGGCACAAGGTGCAAATCTGGCCACATGGCTGGTAATGCCAGGCAGTTTGGCACACATTCTGTAACTTATTGCCAGTTTTTTCCATAACAATACAAATTTCCTTAAAACGTTGGAGCAGACTAACCATAACTTAACTTCTTTGCAAATGTGTCATGTTATTGAACAACAAAGCATGCTAGAAATGGCTAAAACCCAGCAGGAGCATATTGGATTTACTGCTATTTATAATCAGTCCACAGACTTGCAAAACAAATTAAAAAGTTGAACAGAAAGAGGTCCATGATCCCCAAGTAAACCATGTTTCTGTAGGGTGGAGAAATCACAACAGGTAAAAAGATAGGTTAGAGGCAAAAGTATGAGGTCTGATTATATTATCATATCTACTTCTGAAGAATGAAAGACAAAGATGGTCAGAAGAAGTTACTTCATCATGGAGTTTTGGAAGATGAATGATGACTCCCTTATCAAGAATTTTACAGATGTAGGAATGTGGCAAGAACAACAAATTATACAGGTAGGAAAGACTGGGGACAAGAGGGACAGGGAGGATCAAAATGTGTGTATATTTAGCTAAATGTATTTTGCCCCATTGATGCTTCTCTGACTGTAACATACCACTCTATGGTGGTTTCACTTATGTTACAACAAAGACAGTATATTCCATAAATAATTCATCTTAGTGATTGTTTGTTAGCACAATAAAATCCATAATTCCTTCTTACATTTGTATCAGCTAAACTGGTAGCTTTTGTATAACACTAATGCTTTGTAATAAAACCATACATCCATATTACTCTGCCACCATTGTAATATAACCGTGTCCCAGTAAAATAGGATTTTAAGTGACATTTAAGTCACTGGTATGATGGCAGAGTCATATAACATTTCACAACCTCACAATCATCAACATTTTGAAGACCAAAACAGCAACTCTCTGAAACTGTGTAAATGGGCATCTGATCTGCTTCATTCCCTAAGACTTATGTTTTATTTGAAAATAATATATTTAGAAACAGGAATGTGGGAGTAAAATCTTTAAATGGGGATGCAGGGACACCATAAACCCTTGTACTTTTAATGTATTTATTTGATTTTTGCTTGTTTGTTTATCCTTTGTTGACAGGGTGAGTCCCACTAGGCTAGTTGCCTCTTTTCAGGGGATACCCAAACTGGTATTTATACTACTGGATGTAATACAGCAAGGGCATGTGCATGTCCCATTCTTAGTGCATTGGTGGCTGGGAAGATGGTACATGATGAGGAGAAGAATGGAGAAGGCATGGAGGCGGACGCCACTGCTGGGGAGAGCATTAGCAAGTTAGCAAGATTGTGGAGGATTCAGTTGTTTTTCAGTAAAATTTGTTTTCTGAAACTGGAAATGAGGAATCAGCAAGTGAATCTTGTGTTATTACAACTCTCCAGTCAAGAGGGTTGTGGGATGATGTATTGAAGAAGATATTGTTCAGAGTAAGCTGGAGAATGAAGGAAAGGTGCCTTGAAGAGAAATTGTGGGAAAAAAGTCAATTTTGAAGAGTGATACTGGAATGGAAAAGCAAACATGCTGAAAAGGTGAAAGAAAGCACAAGGGCGGTAAAAGAAAAGGAAAAGTTATAAGATAATATAAAGTGGAAGGAACTATGTGGTGGGGATTCAACATAAAGAAGAAAAAGAATTGGACAAGTATGAAGTTTGGGACATCTTAATGGTTCCTTTGGGTGTAAACGCTCAAGAGGTAATATGATTTTGTTCTTATTAACAAAAAGACATTGCGTGACATTTTATTTGAGAATATTTATCCAATGGAAAATTTTCTTGGGGAATATGAAAAGAAGAAGAATTGTAATCCTTGGAATTTATCTGTAATAAAAACATTTAACAGTGAAAGAAGAAAAGAAGATTAATGTGCAATTTCAAACAGAAGTAGAAAGAGAGACCTTCAAAGAGCGTTTAAAACACTTATGTAAAGAAGTGCTGAAAATGGTAAAGTTTTATGGTAAAAAAGGTTTATAGACTAGTGGATAGGATTGTAATATTATAGTAAAGATAGAAAAAAAATGTTTGTGCAAAAGAAGGACATTTGATAAATAACGGTGATAAAATAAATTGTTATTCTTGTGGGAAACTGGGTCATGATGCAAGAAAATGTTATAAATGTAACAACATTGGGAGTTTATAGATGGATTGTAAAACTGGAACTGGTAATAACAAAAATAAAGAAAAAAGGAAAGAAAATGAAAAATAAGAGGAAGCATTGGAAGTGGAAGATAAATTAGATAAAAAAGCCAAAGAAAGAAATAAAAATGAGGAAATAGAGGGAGGTTCTGAAATAAGTGATGTGGAAAATTTAAAGGGATAAGTATAAAAGAAAAAAGGGAAATGAGTGAAAAATGCATTAAAATTATAATTTCTATAAAGTTAAGGAAAAGGGAAGCAACAATGTTAGAGTGCTTACTGTAAATGTGAATAGTATTAAGGATAAAGTGAGAATGACAGGAGTTTTGGAATAGTGCAATAAATGTGATATGGATGTAATTATATTAGAAGATATGAGAATTTTAATGAATGAAGAAAGATTGCAAACCAGAAAATTCGGGGGGGGGGGGCTGATTTGGAATTTGGGAAATAACCAGTGTTCCTTTATAGCTATATGTTGCAAAAATTAATTGAACATTTTTTCCCCAGGCCTCCACTGAAAATAAGCTCTATCCTAGTCAGAATTTCCTGGTCAACAAATGTTAAATGAAGAAATAATAAATAAATAAAAATAATTTTAGCAAGAATATGAAGATTAACTATTGTGAATTTAAGATGAAAAGAAAAAGTATATAGAATTATAGCATTACATGTTTATACTACTTGTAAATTGGGAAAGTTTATTTCACCAGATTCTAGACTATGTAGTGATAAATATGAATGTTATAGTGACAAGCAATTTTAATCGTGATTTAAGAAGTATGTGTAAAAATAAAGGAAATGTAAGAAAATGTCAGAAGTTGTGAGATGTTGCAAATTAATTATTTTGGGATAAAATGTAATGGACTTACAGAAGGGGTAATTACAGAACTGAAATAGATTGCTTTTCTTATTTTCAGAAGGACTAGTCACAGGAGACGAAGAGAAAATTGAAATAGGATTCGCCTAGCAATATAGATAGAAAAAAAAGGAAAACAAGGAATATATAAAAATAGGCCAAGGAATAAAAAGGCTAAATGAGAAAATATGGACTGAAGAAGGAAAGAGATTAAGGATGCAGCTATGGAGGGATCATATTACTATGAAAGTTGTTGTTTGTCTTTTCGGCTTTTCCCGGTTAGGGGTTGCCACAGTGGAACTCTGGTCCGCTAATGATTGGCAGTAGATTTTTTATGGTGCAGAGTTGCCAGCCTGACACCCAACCTTCAGCGAAGGCACGCCCATTCATGCATGTCTTTCGGAGGCCACTCGACCACGGGGATGACATGCAGACTCCACACAGAAGGCACTCCAGCCATGAATCGAACAGAAGAACCTCTTCTTGTGAGTTAACAATGCTACTGCTGTACCACCACGGCTTATCATATTACTATGAGAGCATTTTTTCAAAAACAGGGATTAATGGTGGATGATTTTTAAGGTAAAATATAAAAGATGTTTCTTACAGTGGCAGTACAATGTAAGAAGAAAAAGTTTAGGAGAGTAAATAAAGATGCACTAGGAGACCTGGAAAATACTAACATATGATATTTTGATAATGGAAGAGAAGTATATAGAAGAAATCAATAAAAGTTTAAGGAGTTATTACTCAAGCAAAGAAATTTCTTGCAAGGCGAAAGAGAAGCATTAGCATATCTAAGTAGATTACTAAAGGAAGATAGTAGTGTAATAAGAGTAAATAACAAATGCAAAAAGAGGAATAGAAAAATCCCAGGAATAAATTATGAATATTATAGTGGAACACGTACAAGAAACGTGTAAAGAAAAAAAAAGAAATTGAAAATAATATGGGAAGGAAAAAAGGGTTTCAGAGCAGGAAAGTAAAGAATCTGAAAAGGAGATTTCTTTATATGGTTAGAAAAATAATTAGGACAACTGAATATAGATTCAGCTGCAGGACCAAATGGAATATGATATGAAATGTATAAAAAGTTAAGAGAATATAAAAAAGAATATTTGGTACTTACGTATTATCACAACCAGATTTCTACACAACTCACTTGGCTCATTTTGTACACATTAAAGAACTCTCACATCTGTGACAAACTCCGGGTATCCCTCAAGTAAAACTTGTTGGATACCTGTAAAAGATTGGCAGAAAAAAGAAAGATAAAAAAAAATGAATTCTTTAACATTGATCTCATTGTGCAGCTTTTCTAAATGGGTCTTTAATGAGAAAGGGTTACTGCACAGTTGCACATTCATGGTAAACAAATGTAAAAAATACATAAAATGTTATTTTTCACCTTGTGCAGTGTAATGCTGCTGTTCTGCTAATCCAAAAGATGCTATGAAATTATTTGAATAGTGATGTTCTGTACCTGTTAAGACAACTGTCAAGGTAGCTGCCATGAATGAAAGGAAGTGTTGGAACAGCATTACTTTTGATTCAGCAGTCATGGAAGCAAAGCAGCAGTCACAAAAGAGAAAAAAAAGAGAAAAGCAGGATGGAGTTGGGGGGGGGGTGAGTGTAACTTCTTAGACAAAGTACGTCAGCAAAACTTGTATTTTGCCTAGTCCACACAACACAGAAATGAAAGTACAAAATACTTCAGAACAATGAACATGGGTAACAGTTCCACACCGAAAAGCTGAGACACACGTTTAATAATGAGCAGTTATAACAGGTTCAATGAATAAAGCCAACAGAACAAAAACAATAAAGTTTAAGCGCTTTTCATCCGGATATTATCCAGACTTCTTCAGAAGGTTTGTTGAACCTGTTATAACTGCTCATTATTAAAAGTGCGTCTCAGCTTTTCAGTGTGGAACTGTTACCTGTGTTCGCTGTATTTTACCTACTCACAATTTAGTACAGTTCTGAATGTTGCTTGAAAATTCCTGACAAACATTACAAATACGATCCAACTGGGGCAGTCGTCTGACTCTCTATCCCACTTGGGTCACTTTCAAAGGCAAAATTAAATTCCAGTTCTGTCAAGTACTCCAGGCAGCCATGAAATAAAACCTCATTGGACAACAGTTGGACAGCGAAACAAAAGCATGAAACTTTGACAGGTTCACTGCTGGTTGCGATAATACGCAAGTACTGAATATTTTTAAAGGTTTGAAATGAATGGCTAAATGATGGTTTCATGTATAAGGAATTGTATAGTGGAATACTTAAATTTAAAAATCAATTAAAAAAACTAGAGCACTGAATAATAATGAATATAAGGTCTTTATGAAAATGATACAGAAGATATTTGAGATTAAGATGGAAAGTGCTATGAAGAACAGAATATATAGTATGGAGGGGAATGGATTTCAGGAAGTATTAATGACATAGAGATTGTGGATTACATAAATAGAACAGAAGAAGGTAAACTTAGGATATGGGGATCTTGATAAGGCATTTGATACAACAGAACATGGCATTTTCTGGGTGAATATGAAAGAATACAATGTAAGTGAGAAAATTAAAAAGTATACGTATGCCCACATATAGCAATAATAAAGTAAAAATTCTAATAAATGGTTGGTTAAGTAAAGAAATACATATGAGTTGGGGTATATGACAGGGATGTCCAAAGAGTTATATTTTTTGCTTTAGGTATGAATGTGATTGTAAGAGAAATAAATTATAAACTGAAGGAGGCTGAGTGCATAACACCTGAAGGATTAAAAATTCCAGTTTTGTTCACTTATGTGGATGATATTATAGCAATTACAAAGAATAAGACTTGAATAAAAAAGAAATAGCTTGTCTAAATAAGTGTTTAGAAGCAATAGGTTTAACTTTAAACAAACATAAAAGTAAAGGATTAAGTAATGTGATTAAGAAAGGGGGATTTATTTGACAATTAAAGAAATCTCTGTGTTAGGTATAAAATTTGGGAATAAAAACATTAGCAGAATTCAATGGGAAAAAAGTATAGATGAATTGAAAGTTGTTCTATCTGGAAAACATATAGGGCAGGATTCCATAAACTCTACATGGCTCAGTGAAACCCTCGCACATGACAGCAAGCTGATATGTATTCAATAAACAGCTCTGTATGATGTGTAGAGCCATGCAAACATGGTGAACATCTTGGCACACTAATTACAGCATTAGCAGCTGAATTGTATGCTACTCAATCAATCCAAGACAGGGTCTGAAAGAAATGAAGCAATGAAAGGATGGCAATTAATCATTGCAATGGAAATAACACAGGGAAAATGAATACACAATCACCTATATGCCTTGTAAAAATAACTCTAACTTGTCTGAGCAGTCCACCCACACCCATGTCTACTGAACAACTCTCTTCCATAACTATATGACTTATCAATAAGTACACATAGAAAAAACGTGTCACAAACAGTAGCAGCCAAATTGTATTTTAGTCTACAAGCCAATATAATGGTGACATATGTAAGCTTACCTGGACTCTGCTCCTGGGTCACACTTGGGCTCCCAGCCACATCAGAACTAACATGAAGCACATGATGCACAGGCTCCCTTGAGCTTTTGTATCTCTGACAGTGGACAAAAACTCATAACTCATTTGGTGTCAGTTGTGGCTTAGTAGCAGGGCCAACCCCCATAGCCAGCTGTTCTTAGGCAACTGCAGCTGACCTACTCTATGCCAATTAAATTATATCAGTGACCCAATGCTGCACATAATCATAATTCTAGCAGTGACCACCAACTGCATTTACATTGGCAACCAGCTGTTTGCAAATCTCCTTTCTGGCAACCATATCTTCTGGCCTCTGTCAAGCAAGAAGGTGCCATACCACCTCATAGCTTGGATAATTACCTAATTCCCAGCATCAGCATCACTAAATTTTTTTCTGTGTGGATTTGTAGGCTTGGGTGCAATAATTCCATGTGACATAAAACACATTAATATAATGTAAGTAATGGATTTGCTCACTAAAATAATAACTCTGTGTACCCATAGTAAACATAAAGCCCCTGAAACATGCTCCTTATTTGGTACAACAGAATGTTAAGTGGCTGTCCCACCTCCCCCCGCCACACAAACAAAGGTTTGTAGAGAAACACATTTCTCATTTAGGACAACAAAATGGTATGTGTGCTCCCCACCACATACACACACACACACACACACACACACACACACACACACACACACACACACACACACAACACACACACACACACACACGCACACACACATATATACATACAAAGGTTTGTACAAACCAAGGAATAACAAATGAACAATGTATATATGTTTTCAACAAATTATCAGACTGTCTACATATTTTAAACAGAAAAGCACTTGAAACACACTTCCTATTTAGGACAACAGAATGGTAGGTTACACCCCCACACAATCCATAAAAAATGTAAGGCTCTGTAGAAGCACCCATTCTGTCAACATGCATATAGTGAATACTGAAAAGCTATGTCATTGATTACTGGATGACGGTTATCATTGTTAAACAGTAAATAAGTCAAATTATGAATGCCAGTCAGTTTTCACTATGCCCACTACTCCTGTACAGGTTGCACTGGACCATCTAAGAAGCATAACACCGATGTCAGCAACTTGTACATTACATTCCTCTCCAATCCCATATGAAATTGCAAGAGCAAAAGATAAAAATATAGTTGTTCTGAAAGTTTAACCTGTCTACTTCACAAATGTAAAAGCCTGCCAAACTGCTTATGCCAACACTCAAGTATAAGACGTACATACAGATCAGTCTTCATTTCGATCCTGGCTATATAAATACATTTCTGAAAGTTTACATAATTCAAAATGCCCTTGAATAATAGAAACATTCCATTGCAAAATAAGTGCTTCACTACAGAGAAATCACCTTCAAAGAAATACCAATCTTCTGTTTTGTCCAAATACATAACTCTTTTCACCAAGTTCCTTAGCTACATGTTTACCTTTTTATAGTGTAGCTTCAGCCCTCTGAACACTGAAAAGATGCAAATAAGATGTGGACTCATTAGAACTGATGAATATCAAAATGTTGCCTTCATGTCACAGATGCAAACATAGTGTAGCCTGCAATACCAGGAGGATGGCTCTCATCTCTATGAATTGACATGCTTGTTGTCCTCTTTGAAGGACCATGTGCCTTGGAGCAGCTTTCCTAAGAAGTGCGTCCTCCACCCAATCTGAGAATTGAACATGGTCACTGTGGCCTTGGGTTGAGGAAGAACAAAGGGACAACTTTCTTGTATTTGACTGAAATGCATCCACCATAGAAGGCAATTTATACAAGCTTGTGTTATTTTTACTTGACTGGATAATGGTTGTTGGAGAAAGGACCATTGAGTTGCAAAAGTCCATTGGAGGATCCTCATATGGTACCTTTCCAGCGGTACAAGAGTGAGTGCTGCTGACATGGATCCCAATGCTGGGAAGATCAGATGATTTGGAAGAGAAGGACTTTGAATGATCTTTTTGACCTGGAATGGAATTGTTTGAACCCTGAGCAGAGGGACATAAGCTGTTTGAGTGACCATAATGAACAGAGCACTGATGAATTCCAATATCTGAGTTGGTCAAGTTGAGATTTGTTGTAATTGACAGAAATCTCCAGATGAGAGCATAACTGGAGTAAGCAGTCCAGAGCTTAAATCAGATGATGGCTGGTTGGAGTGGTTATGAGCCATTTGTCCAAATATGGAAACCCCTGGAACCCATGCAGTCTCAAGTGAGCTGCAACTACTGCCATACACTTGAAAAACACCTTGGGGACTGTGGTGAGACCAAAGGGCAGACCAGAGCTCTGAATTGGTAATGACTGTCTCCCAGCAAGAAGTGTATATATCTCCTGGATCATCTGTTTATTTTTATATGATAGTGTGCATACTGAAAATCTATCAAGCACATCCAGTCAACCTTGAGCAGAAAAGAAAGAATGGACTGAACCTTGACATCTGAAAGTTTGTATACTGAACTGATTGAAGACCAGCCTTGGATTTCAGCTAACTGAATCAGTCTTCTGTTTTCTTTGGCACTAAAAAGAATCTTGAATAAATTCCAGACTATTGCTGGTCTGGGGGATCTCTTGGATGACACTTTTTTCTAGCAGCATTTGATACTAGTAGAAGTGGAATGGAAAATGGTATTACATAACCTCTCGATATTATGATCCACACCCATGAACCTTTTGTTATTTCTATCCTGGCTATCTGGTGCAGGGATAGAAAACTCTTGATTGGCCCCAGAGATGGACTGTTGGGCTGCCTTTCAGTAGCACTGATAAGATCTGTCAGAGAAATTATCTCTAGATCCCTGGTTATGTGGACCACATCTACTACAGGGATGGCATCTTCTATTAGAGTGTCCCTCTCTGCCGCTGGAGGAACTATCACCATATGGATCTTGGAAGGGGCCCTGGGATGTTTTGAACCACATTTTTTACCCACCTTGTTGGTTCCTAGAAAATATCCATTGGGGGGGGGGGGGTTGAAAAGCACATGTCCACAGCAGATAGTGTTTTTCCTTTCTGTTCACACCTACAGAGTGTGTCTTTAATTTGGGCCATATAAACAACTTCCATCAAAAGGAGCATTGATGAAGGAAGATTTAAAGGGTTCCACAAAGTCATACAAGTGCATCTAGGAATGTCTTCTGATGGAAATGCCTGAACCTGCTACCCACGAGGTACCTGCAGCTGCATGTGTGATAAGCCTTAAGGATGAATTTGAAATGGACTGAAAGGAAGCCAACTGTCAGGATATAGTGTACCTTGGAGGGTGTGGTCTCAGACAGAGAAATTTAGAAAGTTCTTTAATCAAATCCCTCTGACGTCTCGTAAAATATGACATGTAATTCAGTGACCTAAGGACAAAGGTTTTTGAAGCATAGACATGCTTCCCAAATCTGTCCAGCACCCTAGACTCCCTGTTGGGGGATGGAGAGAGGATCTTTGTTATGACAGTTCCTTCTTGGTGGTCACTGTCATGACCATAGGAAAAATTGGTATTCCCTTACTCCAAAATATTCTATCCTTAGGTTGTGCCAGGATCTGATCTGGTCTCTTAAGGTTAGGCTCTATCATGTCAGGCTTCTTCTATGCCCATTGAGAGACCAAATCATTTAGCGCATTGACAACTGGAGTCACCCAGGAGGTAGATGGGCTAGCACCAAAAGCCTTCAGGAACACAGACTCCTCTTGGGAAGGGTTATGGAGGACCAACCCCCACCCCTTTGTTTCAGGAGCTCTAAGGTGTCTCCAAATGAGACATCATCGTGTGATGATCTGGGGACCTTTCCCCTTCATCAAAGTCAATGTGACAGACTCTTGTAGAGACTCTATGTGCCTTCTTTTGCACGTCCTTTTCCTAGGAACTTCTTCGGTGGGATGCTCCAGAGAAATGTCAGAGGAGATTGCTATACCCTGCTGGGTCATCTGCAGACTGGTTTGGGCTGGCTGTCCCAGTAAAACAGACAATTGAGGCTCTGAATGCAAAATCGAATGGAGCTGGGTAGTTGGAGCTAAAGAGGGAAGAGAAGTCCGAACTCTGGAAATAGAGAAAGCTCTTTCCACTACCTTGAAGACAGAAGCCTCAGAGAAAAGGACATCAATAGATCCAATAAGGCATGCTTATGGACCGTCAGCTCAATTTGCCCAGATGGCAAAATACTCAAGGAAGGAATCAGAGCCGAGTTGTAAAGCACCAAAGCTTCAAGGGGCAGAGTGGCGTTGGAGATGAGTTCAACATCCTGGAGCTGGCACTGACACTACAGCTCGAGAGTCATCTGGCTCCAAAGTACTCTGAGTCAGACCACTCAGACATAACATCAGAGTCGAAGATGCCAACATCTTCAGATCTGAGGCAGATGACTCCAAGACTTTTGGATCTGACAACTCTGAAACTGAAGGTCAGATAGGAGAAGGAGCTAAGAGAGGATGGGTAGTACTGACAAGGATCTCTCGACCCAGTGGGGTCAGAGCCAGGAGAACTCCCATTTGTATCTGCATCCTGAGGAACTTCCTCATCATCCTGTCCACTTTAGCATCTGTAAGGCTCTTGGAAGATTGAATGGATGAGGCTGTGGATGAAGATCTTGAATGGTGTTGGGGTGATTCTAAAAAAAAATGTTGGGAGATGACAAGTGATTGGATCTGACAATATCGGAGCTGAGAGGATCCATGAAAATTTCTCTGCTCTGGATTTTGAATCCAAAGCTGTTGGATCTGATGTTTTTTGCTTGCTTCAATGGAGGTTCTGAAGATGAAGCCAAAGCAGTATAAGTTGTTGGCTCCAGAGATATTTTCTGAGACTGTCTAGAGTGAAAATTTCCTCTTTTGTCCATTCTTTTGGGGATTTGAGCCCCAGAAGCTGTAGAATCAGTTTTATAGGGCAGCAAGCCCCTAAGAATCAGTTTATTTTCCTATCAATTTAAAGAACAGATATTAAACCCTTTGCAGATGTCACAATTTGTGTCGAGGTGAGTAGGCCCTAAACAATATATGCATAAATCTATTAGTAAAGTAATGTAAGTCTATCCATTTCCTGTAAACTGTCAGATATTAGTCCTGCATCACACTTGATAATGGATAAGCCAGGACCTTGTAATGTCACACACATGCAGCCTTAATTAAGTATAGCACCACTCACTCTTTAAACAGTATATCTGTCATGACCATGATTGGCAAATACTTCTTCTGTGGCAATGAGGAATAATCACCTGTGTGGAAATATATGGATTATCTTTTTTACAGTGTTTGAATCCCACATTGTACAAATTACTTTTAACAGTGAGTAAGACCCCACAAAAGCATTATCTTTTTTACATAGGTTTGAATTCTACATTGTACAAATTACTTTTAACAGTGAGTAAGTCCCCACAAAATATATGTCAAGTCATCCCATTCATCTCTCCAAAGGCATGGCTGAAAAGCCAAATCATTTAGCATTCAGTGTGGACCACTGGACAAAGTGTGACCAGGTACTACAACACACATGCCATAAATCAATGCCAAGTCTCAGATCAACATTAGTGTTTCATAAACTCTCTTCCTCTTTGTGTGGAAATGTCTGTCTTCACTTACCATCAGGCAAACTCAGTTGGCATGGTTGTGTGTGTTTGCAAACTATTCATAAAACGTGATATCACAAACTGGAGGGAAAGCACTTCTACTGTTGTTGGAGGACCTTTGAAGACATGGCAGGAGATGGGAAGGATGGTGTCAAATTGAGGGCACAGAAGTGGGGTGTGGAGGAGTCAAAAATATTTGCTACAGTCCTTGTGAGACACTATAGCCATGGACTGCTGCAGAGAGACTATACCAGGTCTCAGTGTAAGACTTAGGCTTGGAACAACCTAGCCAAGGCTTCCTCCAGTGTGATTGGCAGACCACATACTGGGAAGCAGTGCAGGCACCACTACACTGGCCTGAAATGGCACAAGCAGGTACAACTAGACCAGTGTCTGGATGAGTTTAGAACTGCTGACATCCCACAGTTGTGCAAGCATACAGATAAAGCACCTCAAAATGATATGGAAAGGAGTAGATAGGCAAGACTGGTATGTATAATGCGCTCATGCCTCTTTTTCTCCCCTTCTTTTTACAGCTTCACAGGAAATCTCAGCAAACAGGGGGCACATGCTGAGATATGGGAGAGAGTCAGAGAGACAAGAGGTATGTATGTATCCAACACAAGTGAGCATGATTGTATTAAATATATTGGGATTCTATAGACCAGTAATAACTTAAGCATGTAGATCTTAACTGTAGCAGCAAGCATGCATGCATGCCTTCTTCTGTAGATGTTGGTAAATGTATTAGGCAAGTGTAATACTGCATTCAGATTGGGGGGGGGGGGTTCACATTCACATTCAACAAGCATCATTTTTAAATTTTAATTGCAGCAATATTTGCTTTAATGCCATGTTATTAAGTTAATTTGTAGTGCCTTTAAAAGCAGACATAGAATATCTGCCTATTCCAGGAATTACCTGTAACAATTCACAATCATTTTTGGGACTGGAAAAGCTGTATAGGTGATATAATAATAAAAGTATGTTTATTCTAATAAAGGATGAATGTGACATATAATGGTTCTAATCATCTGTTTTCTTTTTTGTCTCACCCCAACCCTTGTCGCTCTCTCTCTTTTTTTTAATGGAAACACACCATTCTGATGTCATACCTTTTGGCCAACAAACTAAATGCTTTTCAGTGCAGGGAGGTAGACCAACCACTGCGGCTCAGCCTGAGAACCTCCACCAGCTGCCTCACCAACCTGGCAGTACTGTCTCCATAGACCCTACAATTCCTAGCCCATCCACATCAGGTAGCATTGCCCTGGCTGCTGGTGCATTGGTACACTCTGGGAGTATTGGTGGAGATGATGATTACATCACCCACCAGGAGCTGCCAGAGATGGTGAGTGATGTCACAGAAACTGGCCTTGGTGCCTGCATCAGACACCCGGAGATGTTAATCATTAAAATAGAAAAGAGACTTTCCCATCAAGCAGTCTCACAGGGAAATGAAGGGCACAGTGATGACAGCTCTGAGGGTGAGGATTATATTCTAACTGTTCTCATGCTTGTCGGGCATGTGCCTCTGATGTTCCCTGCCTATCCCAAATTATGGTGTCTCCCAACTTTTTGTGTCCATCACAATCCTTGTGTCTGTCTCGTTTGCACCTTCTTCCTCACCTACACTGCCTAACTGACCATCACATTCCTATGTCCCTTCTCCAACATTCCTCTCTTGTTGAAATCCAAAAAAAATGGGCAAATGTCCTACAAAAAAATTGTCCCATATATAGGTCTCCACTTCTTGACACACTTGATTTGGTCTAATTGGCTATACAACATTACCCACCCATGTCACCCATCATGGTGACAGTCCAAATTCATCAAATTGCTCTACATGTTCACATTATGGTGTTAAAGAAGTAGATATCTATGGGTCTTTCCTAATTCCCTCCTGCAGATTCCTTTATTGCTTCCCCTTTGTTCTTCCCTCTGATTGCACCCTCATTTCACCACTTTCCTATCAACCCCATTTTCACACCTTTAATCGGGTCAAAAAATAGAATCACACACTACACACATGGCCATAAATGGCCCATAAAAAGGCTTCAGTTTTTGTACTCTGCATTTGTACAGAGCTTCCCATTGCACCCCAATGCCAAGTGATGGTGAATGGCTACTCATGTCCTTTGGTGAAACCTGGAGAGTTTTTGCTATCAGCTGCACTAGTCCAGTTAGCTCCATGCAATACTGATTAAACTTGCTGTGCATAGGAATACAGAGGTAAAACAGAGTAAATCAATTGTTTTGAAACAGTTACTTTGACAGCTGTTTAGACTGCTGAATGCTATAAAATTCAACTTCCTACAGGGAGTCTTGAAATCACTTGAATAAAGAATTTATTTTGCCTATAGCATCAAGGGTTTGATTCTAGATGCATCTCAAATCATTTCTAAGTGTGATATAATATGCCTATATGTTTAATCACTCATATCTTAACATTTGCAATAGTTATGACTACTGATGGACCAAGGGAGCCCGCAGGATTTTTTGCAGGGGGGTGCAAACCCAAGCCCCGCCCATGCAGCCACACCCCCTCTGCTGCCCCGCCCACACAGCCCCACCCCCGCCCACACAGCCATTCCAGTGTCCCATTACTATTTCTCCCTATTTGTCATAGACACTGTTTAAATCTCTGTGTGCATACTGTTTTATGCTTTACTTCTACAATAATTACAGATATTTGGATTTCATTTACAACTTTTATTTCAAATTTTATAGCACAAACACTGATAGACATTTACTAAACCTAAACAAAGCAATAGTCTTACAATGAAAAGAGACTTAGCATTACAACTTCTCTACCTTTGAAACTGAAACCCGTATTCAAAGAAAATGCATCTGGCCAGTGGCAGGGTAAGTTTACCTTTGGGCTGTTTTCAAATCATAGGCTCCTTGCACACATTTTTAGAACCAATCAAAAGTTATTTGATTCACCTTCCTGACTGTATTAATTATACTATATAATAATTGAATTATATCCCTTGTATAATACAGCACCACTTGCTAGAGTGTGTTTTAAATTTATAGTTCTGAACATTTTTCCTTTAAGCAATGAAACAAATCATATGAACCAATAATGACAACCTGCCCAATTCAGAACATTTCAACCATAAAGGGCCACTCAAACTTCTGTCCACCGATATCAATCAATATGCAGAATCTCTGCAGAAGTAAGTCATCTGAATAAATTCCACATTAAAGAGATCTGAAACTAATGCAACGGTTGTTGCTAGAAAACTTTATATTTCAGTGCCTACTGATCTTAAAGAATAAATTGCCTATGCTACATTAAAAAATGGTAAGTTGGTATACTGCAATAGGGAATGGGTGGCAAGTTGAAAAACTGGTTCATAGTTACTAGGCATTTCCTCCAAAGGAGGACATTCTCAGGACTGCAGCACACCATCCCCTTAAAATACAAATCTATATGCTGTGGGAGTAGAACCTATAGCCCTCTACAGCAAGATGCAAGCATGCTACCTACTGTGCTACTAACACTGCTTTCAAATCTTATACCACAACAGTGATACCATTTGCTTATTAAAACAGTTGCACATTTTAAGCAGGCTTAGCATGAGCAGCAGTAATTTTTTTTCCCTTGAAGCTCACAAGTCCAAAAAATACACTTGAAAATAAATTCCACCTGCTAACTCTAACTAGGGCATTTCATACTCTCACACACACAACCCTCATCGGCTTAGTGCAAGAAATCTGGACAAAGCCTAAAATAAACAGGGAGAGATTATAAATATTGCCCTCATGAACTTAGAAAGTTGCTAAAAATAACAGAATTTGTTAGTATGCATTTTTCTAAAGGATATGAGGTCTAAAACTCAAACATCTGTTATTATTTAGCAACTTCAATCCATTTAGGAGGAATATGGAGCAAAAATCTGGACATTCTGCAAAAACCTGGACAGCCGAGGGGTATGCTACCTCACTTTTATATACACACACACACACACACACACACACACACACACACACACACACACACACACCATACCTCTCAATCTCTTAGCACAAGAAATCTGGACAAAGCCTGTTATAGTGTTGGGGACCAGGGCCCAAAACTAGGGACCCATTTAGAAAGTTGCTATAATAACATGATTTGTGTTAGAATGCATTTTCTAAAGGATGAAGTCTGAAGCTCAAATACTTGTCATTATTTAATAACTTTAATCCTTAGCTCATCCCAGTGATTTATCAAGAAAAAAAATATTTTATGAGGAACAGACCAAAAATATAAAGCAAAAATCTAGACATTCTGTGAAAATCTTTACAGTTCTGAGATATGACACAAACATACATTCCCATACCTCCTTAGAAAGTGGATAGAACACGTTTTGTATTAGTATGTATTTTCTGAGGATATGAAGCCTAAAACTCAAATGTCTGCCAACATTTTCTGACTTCAATCCTCAGTGATTTGCAAGAAAAAACACAATTTTATGAGAAACAAACCGAAAATATGAGGCAAAAATCTGGATAATTGTGAGGTATGACCCCTCCTTACTTACTTATACACACACAGACCTAGCTACCTCCCTCTTACACACACACACACACACACACACACCTTTCCCTACCTATTTCTTACACACACACACCCATACCTTTCACTACCTATTTCTTACAAACACACACACACACACACACACACACACACACACACACTTTTAGTTTTTGGATGGAGTTTTCTTTTAAAAATGTCATTTCAAATGTCCAATTATTTGTGATGTTGCAAGAAACCATAGACTCCTGAGAAAACTCTAGCAGGCATCAGGAAATATGTTAAGTGCAGAGAAGGCTACATAAACAGATAATCAAAAGCTGCTATGATGTCATACTGAATAAAACATATACACTTAAGTTATGACTAAAGCTGAGGAAACAAAATTACACACAAATGCAAGTCCCAAACACAGCAAACCCAAGAAACCAAGATTACATTACAAAATTGCATCTAAGGGCAAAACAGCAGAAGATGATAATATGCCAACAAGCTATCACTCTCTCGGGTTTTTCCCCCAGTGTTCCCCTCCATCACTAGATAAAATCAATATGAACAACACTTACTCAATGTCACATGCCATGCCAAAATAGACTTCTAACAAGACTGATGTAGTTTGCATTTAGAACAATGACAACAAATAGTTCAGGAAGAAGAGCTCTCCAAACTTGTATAAAGAGACTCTTTAACACACAGCACAGCTGTTAACAACTAGGTTTTGTTTACCAACCTTTGAGCCCATGTCCCTTTCAGATGGAACAGGGATACAATTTACTGTTTCCTTATTCTACTAGCAGCGTCTGTGGTCTCTTCCTCACTGTTACCTTATGCATCGTTTGATTTATTTCCTCCCAAACAGTGACAGACAACAGACACAACCAGCTGTACTGCTGTTACAGTCTACTCTTGACACTCCTGTTACAAGGCGGCGGGAAGTCATCTGCAACAGAAGTCTAATTGAGTCAAAAATAACTGGCGTGTGACGAAGCTACATCCTGTTTTAAGGATTTAACTTGTCACTGAGAAATGTTCTTGTCCTGAATTCTTGTACTGACTCGCTAGTAGTAGGAGGCTATACTATAGCCCTTGAGTAAAGATTTTCCGATTACTTATTTTTTCCAGCTTACAACAGAGGAAACTGAGCATATAATAGCACTAGAGAAGCCCATGACAGAACATTAACCATGTCCCAGTCACACACACTTAGTTACTAAGGATTGCAAGAGTGCGTAGTCAAAATACAGTTTCACTAAAGTGCAGCGCAAATTCGCAATTAAAAACTTGATCTAAAAACGAAGCAAAGAAGCACAACTAAAATTTTCTTTTCATTAATTTTTTTGTAACTCAGACTGAACTTTTGCAATTATAACAGTTTCTGGTAAATACAAATAAATCACCCTGACCCAGATACAAATGCCTGCATAAATATAGTATTTTCTCATCAGGATGAGTTGTTCCAAGTGCGCGCGCCACTTTCACGTTTTGGCACCAAGCTTTGATTTAGTGTAAAAAAAAAAAAAATACCAGGAGCTTTTTTCTTGATGTGCATTGATCAGTAACATACCTTAAGTGCTGCACAGGACACACAGTCGAATCCAATGATCTGACTTCAATGAGCTAAAGTAAAGAGTTCTTGGACTGTCTCTGACCTTTTGCACTGTCTTAATATGGGTAACTCTATCCAGCTGTCAACGGTCGTAAAGGGAGATGCAGTTTGAGGAGGAATTGATGCACTCGGAGTCGTCAGCATGTGACTGTAACCTCCAATAGCATCTCAGGCTTCAGCGAACGATGCAGGTTTAAAGGAAAAAAAGAAAAAAGTAAGTTGAAATCGAAAAATGTAAGGTTTTGTCAGTACATTTTTCGATTTCATCACATCGTCACACAGCTAGATTAAGAAAATCCAGGGGGGTGCAAGTGCACCCCCTTGCACCTGCCTGCGGGCGCCCTTGTGATGGACATATATTAAATAATGACCAAAAAAAAAAAAAAAAGATTATTTGAAGGGACATCCATTCTTACAACTGTCACATATTTATCCAGCCTTGTTCTGCTTGTCATAAGCCTGCTGTCCCTTTCCTAACTCTTTTTTCCCCTGTGTAAGTCACTTTATGCTACACAGTGTGGCAACTTAATAATGAGAATAGACTAAAGACATGTCCATGAATGTTCCATTACAACAAGCATTGTTATGTGTATGTCCATCTTTCCTTGTGTGTGTGTCTATTAGCCTGATGGATGTACAAGTCATCTCTGGGTTTCTCATACTGACACATCTCTGCTGATGGATAATACAAACGTGACCTTGATTCAATAGGTAATCAGTGCTCTTGTACTGTGCAAGGTTTCAAAATCTACTGCACGATTTCCTTTCTCTCATGTTATGGGGGTGCTGGATGAAATGTTCATGTAATGTGATGTGGGAACTGTCCTTACTCTGAAGAATCATACCGCACACACTTTTCAGGACATCTGGCCATATGCAAATAGTTAGCATATCTACTGAGTCATAATAATCATTTCAAAAGTTGTACTACCACTTGTCATTTCCAGAAATCTGCATACGCAATTAACTTATGATTTGCAGTGAGGTCTGCAAAATAGTGCTAATTGTATAACTATACTAATTTAGGCATTACTGTTATAATTTGGGGAAGACACATTTAGTGCAGTCATTGATAGTTATGTTTTCAGTCCTGATCACATTTAATTAGCTAATACTATACCAACACCAATTGTAAAAAAAGAGAATAATCTAGATATGAACCCTGGCTCACCTGTGCTCTCATCAGGATCACACTGCTCTGTGCCACAGAGGAAGCTAGGTAGCAAGTGTATTTTCCATACTCAGTACTGTCCAGAGTACTGACTGAGGTACCACACCACTGAGCCTGTTTGTATGAAAGAAGGCAAACCAAAGTAAATCTTACAGTTGTTTTCCTTAAGCAGAAGACTATGTTGGCTTGGAGCTTAACATTACCCAAACAGGGAAAGCAACGATAACAGTTATTTATATAATAAAACTTTGACCCCTCCCTCCAACATTTCAAAGACAGACTGCAGCATAACCATGATAGTATCAGGCAGCAATTTCTCCAGTAACATATCTTACAAACTACTTCATAAGTCCAAGTTGAATTCATGAAATGCGACTCACACACATGTTAACACTTTGCCATCATCTGCGCAAATCAGTTTCTCAGCAATGCACTATGTGAAGAGATATTTTGCATGCCTTACTCTGGTTACTGGGCTGTTATCTTCCATTACATGGAAAGGTATTCATAAACACAGGAGAAAGGCAGTGACATGTGTGCTGGACTAAACATATACTTTCTGATACTAATGTGTGCAATGTGTTAGCAAATGATATATTGATATTGTGGCCATTGTCAGGCAGACTACAGAAATGCAGAGCATAACTGCATTGTTACATTTGGTATAGGTTTATACTGACACTGAACATCAGTCATCCATGATCATATTACATTGATATTGTCAATAAACTCTATTAATGTGTACATCACTTTATCTGAATATGAGACACATACCTCCACCCTTGAAGTACTGGTGTTTCCAAAGTGTGTGTGTGTGTGTGTGTGTGTGTGTGTGTGTGTGTGTGTGTGTGTGTGCGCGTGAGTGCGTGTGTGTGTGTGTGTGTGTGTGTGTGTGTGTGTGTGTGTGTGTGTGTGTGTGTGTGTGTGTGCCTGTGTGCATGTGTCCATGTGTGTATGTGTGTGAGTGTGTTATCTAAACAACATCCTGAGAAACAGGTACATGTATGGCTGAGTTCTGCAAAATGTATTCATGAAAGCTTTTTTCACCTAGGTTACCAGGATGTATTTAAATTTATTTTTGCAAATTGCAATCATGCAATCATATACCAATTCCTGCCTTTGGACACAAGTCTCATAATAATATATGTAACCTGTAACACAATGATGATATCATCCACTACAAATACACCGTGACACTGATAAAATCAGATGTCTGTGATGATGCAAGTAGTAAGTGCTGTGTTCTCCATCTTGTGTAACTAGTTAGGTAGGGGAATGACTCACACAATAATCAGCTTGTGTTTGTCTTTCTATGTCTGAGTGTGTGTGCATAGTCAGAAGAGTTTGACTACAGATTCTGCTGCCCTCACTCAAGTATCATTCAGAAAATACTTTTACACTGATACATGACTTCACAGCAATTTCATACAGCTCTCCCACCATTCACTGAAGATGTCTTCTTCTATAAAGTGCACTCTGACACTGTTAAACTCAGACTTGTGCTGTGGGAGTAGTGTTAAGTACTGTGTTCTTTATCTTGTGTAACTAGGTAGTTGGGGGTTCAGTCTTATAACACTCAACAAGAGGGTGAAATGCCATTCAACTATCAGTTTGGAGGCAGTTTTACACCGGGATGTGAGTCCACATCTATGTTACACTATTCTCCCACATCTTCTTAGGATACACTGATGATGTCATCCCCTATAAAGTATACTCTAACAGTATTAAACTCAGATGTCTGTGCTGGCATGAGTATTAAGTACTGTGTTCTTTAGCTTATGAAACTAGATAGGTAGAGTTTCTTATCTTACAGCAGTCAATATGGGTGTGTGTTCATTCAGTTATCAGTCTAGAGACAGTTTTACACCAGGATGTGAATCCACATCTGTGTCACACAATCCTCCCAACATCTTCTCAGCATACACTGATGATGTCATCCTCAATAAAGTGCACTCTGAAACTGTTAAAGCCTGACATCTTTAGTGGTGCTAGTCTTACATTGCATGGAATCCAGCTTGCATAGCTACACAGGTGTTGTGCTTGAATCTGACCTTAATCAGCTGGTGTGTGCGTGTGGTTGGTTATATATTAATTTCATTGTATGATGTTATAAATCTCTTTTCATTTGGCTTCCATTAAGAACATTTTACATTGCCCCATGAACTCAAAGTCTCCTGCTCCCTCTAGCCACATAACATCCTTTCATTGGAACACTGAGGATGTCATCTTCTCAAAGATGCATACACACATCATGAAGCAGCGCATCTACATTATGCTGTGCAAGCCATCTGCAGACCACTGGATGTGTGACTGCTAATTCCATCATGGGGTGATGCATGTGTCACATATACTGAGGCAGTCTGTAATAAAATCAAACACATACACACAGATGCACATACACCTTCTATCTTCCATCACATAGATATATCAACTTTGTTTTCACTGGTATAATAATGGTTGGGATTTTATGTGCTCTTGACCATTAGCCTAGTAATGCCTTATAACCAGCTGAACATTGCACATATCAATGTTGTTGTCATCCACATGTGCTATGTTGACTTGCGGACGTACTGTAACCCTACAACAGTGTATTCCAATCTGTGATTTGAGCTACTGTCTAGATGCCTGCTGCTCCTATTTGGTCACATGTTCCTTCCATAACAGCTGTATTAATATGTCTCCTGAGGACTGATGACATGGGATGATGCTATGTATATTGCTGCTTTACTAAGGCATGTGTTATTGTTGTGCAGTATATCAGCATTCTACACAGTTCTCATTCAAGCATCAGAGACAGCTGCAGTATGGCACAGGTGTGCATGTGTATATTTACCATCTAGAAATGTTATCTGACATATAGCAATATTACATCAAACCAATTACAGGGGCACATATGCTTCAATTCATCCATATGATTTAATGCTGTTATATACACGACATATGACATGTTTAGATTCACTTGAAACTTTAGTAAATTCATTGTGTGCACAATGGTGTTGCTATTCACAAGGATTATTCATGTGCTCCACAGAAACATTTTGAAACTGTCAGCATTTGTGTCATTACCTGTTGTGCATGAACAGCATCCACAGCAGTTGTAATGTGTCCGTATATGGTGTTAGGGTCATCACCTATACAGTTCCACTGTTAAACATATACATATGATGTACAACTATCATAATGACATGAAATAAGTTGAGTTGTCCGAATGTGTTAACAGTTCCACTGACTTTAATATACATGTGATTCATATACAATGTTGTATTTGAGCTGATGTCACAAAGCATTTCAAAACTACATTTGAAATCTTATAATACTCAAATATGTGCAGAACTAGTTGTGGATGGCACCACCCATACTCAACAGGAAATAGACAACATGCTAGCTGACAGATTTGGATAAAAGATCAACCCCTTGTCCATACCGGTCATTCCTCAGCCTATTATCTCAAGACAGCAGGTCTTCTTTGGACTCTCTAAGGCCTAAAACATGGCATCACTGGGCCCTGACAACTTCCCAGGTTGCCTTTTAAATGACATCAAACATGACCTAGCAGACCCACTTGGATTCCTATTTAACCACAGCCTCCAGACAGGTTATTTTCCAGCAGAATGGTGGACAGCAACAGTCATCCCTCTACACAAGGGGGGCATCAACATAACCAGGGAATTATAGACACATAAGCCTGAATAACCTCATCAGTAAAGCTATGCATGCAAATAATCATCATGGACCTTATCAACAAAGACATAGGTGATCTCCTAACTGTGGAACCAACCCAGTTTGGATTCATTAAGGATAGATCATGTCTGTTAAATCTGGATGGCTTCTTCAAGAAGGTCATGAAAGCCATGGATGAGAGAATGACTGTGCATCCCACCTAACTTGACCTGGTAAAAGCATTTGAAACATTACCTCAATCAGGTATTATAGAGAAAGTATCTCAACTGGGCATAAACCCCTACATCACCAGATGGGTAGCCAAATGGATCACTAACAGGGTGCGTACTGTCAAAGTAGGCGAATACACTTCTAGCAAGAGGCCAATCACCTGGGGAGTATAACAGGTTTCTGCACCAGGCCCTTTCCTGTTCGGTATTTATTTCTCAGAAGTTGGAGCAAACGCAGACAGTCTTTGTGTGACCAAGTTTGTATCTGACTACAAAATGGGGCCAATCATGGAATCCATGAACAATACCAATATACTGCAGAAAGGATTAACACACACAAATGATTGTTGCCAAAGCCATAGAGAGAAAAATAAATGCCAAAACATTCATAATTATTCCATTTTGTAAAGCAAATATTCCACCTAATTACAATAAAGACAGCAACCCCTAAGAGCAAACCCAGTGGTAAGTGATGTGGTTACTCAGGCCAATACTAATCTGAACTTCGACTACCTAAAGTCCACAGTGGTGAGAAAGTCATTCTATGTGGCCCAACTCATAAGTAAGGGCATGGCATCCAGACCAAAGGGCATTATGATTCCATTGTACTCAGCTCTCATGACACCAGTAATTGAGTACAATGCACCCTTTTGCATGTACATTACCAGACATCTGCAACAGGTGAAGCGAACCCAGAATTTTCTCACCAAGAAGATATAGGTTATAAAAACAAGTCCTACAAGGAAAGACTGAAAGCCATATCACTGTATTCTGCTGGGGGGTTTCTGTGTCTGGCCTACAAGGCATTTTCCAATGAGGCCCTGCTGGAAATTTCACACATTCATACAACAAACTCCATGAGGGTCACTCAGTCTAAGGATCTTAACCTAGCCTCTGACATAAATAAATTATGTTGGAGAGATACATATGTCTCTCAGAGACTACCACTTCTTTAGAACAAGTTTCCCATTCATGTAAGACAAAGTCCTTCCCTAACCCTCTTCAAGAGCAACCTAGATTAATGGATATGCAATTGTAAAGTCAGTCTTGAGGTGGGGCCCATGTACCATATGGACACGGGGGGGGGGGTTGGTATTACATACCATGGCATAAGCTCATACCTCTGTGAACTTCGTTCATCTAGTTATTTAGAATTGTTAAATTTATGTTAAATATTTCTAGGCTTGTATGGGCTCTTGGGCCATTAGCCTAGTACTCTCCCATAAACCTATGAACCTATGAAGTGCAACTGTAGAGTCCGTACAGCTATAGTGTGACTGTACTGCATCATGGACGCACAAGTATATCACATCAGTATTACAACTTGATAGCTTGCTTGAACATATATGTATGTATGTCAGGATTTCATGGCAGGATAACATGTTTACTGGCATTGTCAGGGGCACAGTGATCATGTAGCACATGTCTTGGGGTTTAACATGCTTACAGAGGGTGCTCCATTTATTTTTTGCTATGTGGGAACTGGTTGCTGGCTTAATGGTTAAGGTGCTTACCTTACAGACACAAGGTACAGGGTCTGAATTTCACCTTTGGGAAGCTGTTAGCTCATTAATTACTTATAAATACAACTTTATGTGTGCAATATTACAGTGATGGTTTCCTTAATTGTTGACACTTGACTTTGCACTGCTGTACTTTCTGTGCACATGGGCATAGTTTATGCATTGGATCGTGCTCACAAACTGCTGTGCCATTCATTAGAACAGATCACTTCTTAGTTCACACATCAATTGCAGATGCTTCAGACAATATCCATTGGTCCTACATGTCAGATGCATGTAATATCCAGGTGTGTGTAGGGAATCCACTCATAGTAGTTTGGTGTCTGTATGTGTTGTTATCCATATGGCCATTACCTACATCATCGAGGGATGCTTTAGTCAAGTCTATCGTATTTGGCACGCTGAACTCCCACACATCTGGTAGGCCATACAGAACTATACTTTGAGACATACACACATTAGGATTTGACAGCACAGACTTCCCTTCAAGGTATTCTACTAAATGTTTGTGTGATATCTTTCTTACACTGCTCAGTGGTGACATTGATGGTATGGGTTTGATTCTTAGGGGTGGTGGTTGTGGCTTATGTGTCATGAAAACTTATCAACTGGTCATGACTGGCCCTGTTGTCAAATCCAATTTTAACAATGTCTCTCTTACACCTACCAAAAATTGGTTATTTTGGGGAAGGGGTGGTGAATCCCCCTTACAGAATCATTATAGTTGTAGACGTCTGTCCCTGAAGAACAAGTATAATAAGTTACAGTCACATATTCTGTCGATACAGCAGATTGATTGCTGTAATATAATAAATTGGTCCATACTTGTGCCTGCTTCTGTCTACATTGTCCATTAGTCTATCATTATGTGTCTCTGATTGGTTGAAAGTTATGGTGACATATCAGTCATATTCAAGCAAGCCATTTTGTAGATCTTCAGAGCATGCACATACCCCTAATGTACATACCATCAGTGCTAAATGTCTTGTCCAGTGATATAGTGCGTATGTCACTGATGTTTATATCACAACCATTCACCTCCATTGACATGTAACTTCATGTGACCATCACATATATACTATAATGTGTGTTTATATCATAATATACTTGCTCAGGAGGAGGGAAACAGCAGTACGTACTGTGCTATCTACATATTAGTTTAATGACCTATGCTGGAAGTATATTTACATTAACATATCCTATTTTGGGGACACTGTCATATTTAACATGCCCGCTTCCTCTTTATTCATTCCTATCATTCATGTCTGTGCTCATTTTCATCAACACACTTTCTCTGCCCAGTGAACATGTCCTTGTATTTGCCCTTTCCATTTAAACCAAAGCCCTCCATTGTTTCATTTTTCAAATATTGTTTTAGTGTACATTGCACCGAGTACACCTTTCTTTATTGCGTTAAAACTGTTGGTATTGCATTATTGTTACCCCGGTAGTCATTGTGGCTGTCCAGAGCAATCTTCCCAAACAAGTTTGCTTGTAAACAAACTTGAAAGCATTTTCCTTCTGTGCTTGTGCTGCTCTGCATGGTTTGCTGCTATGAAACTGTGCATGTATGCATGTTAACATTATGAGTAGCATGAATATGTGATTAGCGCTGCTACTCATTACTCTAACATGTAAACTCTGTGAAGGCTTCATGTATGCATGTAAACATGATGAGTAGCATGAATATGTGATTAGCGCTGCTACTCATTACTCTAACACATAAACTCTGTGAAGGCTTCATGTATGCATGTAAACATGATGAGTAGCATGAATATGTGATTAGCGCTGCTACTCATTACTCTAACACATAAACTCTGTGAAGTCTTCGTGTATGCATGTAAACATTATGAGTAGCATGAATATGTGATTAGCACTGCTACTCATTACTCTAACACGTAAACTCTGTGAAGGCTTCATGTATGCATGTAAACATGATGGGTAGCATGAATATGTGATTAGCGCTGCTACTCATTACTCTAACACATAAACTCTGTGAAGTCTTCATGTATGCATGTAAACATTATGAGTAGCATGAATATGTGATTAGCGCTGCTACTCATTACTTTAACTTGTAAACTCTGTGAAGGTTTCATGTATGCATGTTAACATTATGAGTAGCATGAATATGTGTTTAGCGCTGCTACTCATTACTTTAACATGTAAACTCTGTGAAGGCTTCATGTATGCATGCATACATGATGAGTAGCATGAATATGTGATTAGCGCTGCTACTCATTACTCTAACACGTAAACTCTGTGAAGGCTTCATGTATGCATGTAAACATGATGAGTAGCATGAATATGTGATTAGCGTTGCTACTCATTAGCAAATGGACACTGTAGGACTCACCACGAAACAAATTTAGACCATTGAGTCAAAAGTCATGAAACATCTTCCAAGCCAAAACGATTTATTTAAGAATGAAATACAGGATAAGCGCTTTTGCGTACTGCAACGTACGCTTCCTCAGATCTACATTAAAATAAAATCTCTCAGTTTAAATACAACTATAATTAAAACTGATTAATCAATTAAGCAATCGCTCAATCTATCTAAAAACTAGTTTAAAGGGATATACCAATAATAAAACATTACGTAAATACAGAGGCATACTAACCTATGAATATAGCTCATCTATAATACATAGAACACAATCTGCTTGAATATAACACCCCTATTACCTAATTAATGAACTACTATAAACTAATACTAATAAAAATATATATAGAAAAATATATAGTAAATATACAACTTATTAGTAGTGTATGTACACTCATAAAAATATTTTTATCTCGGGACCGCCATTAAACACCTCTTCATCCCTATTAAAATTGCATTTAAACTCAATGAATACCTGCATTTAATGAATGAAGCACATCCAAATACTTAATAAAATATATAATAAAACAGAACCTCATAAATTGGACTTTAGTGAAACATTAATAGTCCAAGACATATATATTCTATTAGTTAAAATACATAACATAATTAATAAACAGTGTATGTGCATAAATATGAATATTTAGTATACACTTTATAAAATACCCATTCTACCTAAACCATAGACCTGACCAAGGTGCTTACTTCCTAGATCTTAATATAGGTTTAAGTGAAACATATAAATTAAGACCAGGAGGAGTATGTGCTCTTAGTTTAAAAATCCACTCCAATTCCACCTTCTCTAAAGTGTTCATGTGGTTCCCTCCTCTCTCACTCTTAGCCACAATTTGAAGAACTCTAAAACTAAAAGTGTGATTATGGAATGCAATAATATGCTTAGCTAAAGCATTTTGTTCCTTCTTTTGTCGAATATCATACACATGATTGTAGACCCTCATCTTAAGTTGTCTCTTGGTTAGCCCTACATAGAAGGCTGGACATATATCGCAAGTGGCAAGGTATACCAAATTTTGTGTTTCACAAGTAGCATGAAACCTGGGTGCAAATATATAGTTAAGTGAGGGATGAATGAACTCTTGTTCTTTACTAATGTACCTACACATACTACAATGTGTACATGGATAGGTGCCAAGTACCCCCACTCCACCTGAATCAATCTCTTCTTCAGGTTTAAAACTATCACATAACAATCTTTTCAAGTTCCTATGATTACGGTAAGCAAAACTTGGTTTATTACCTACTAATTGTAGGGTGCACTGGTCAACTGTTAATACTTTCCAATTGTTCTGAATGATATTCCTTATAGCTATGTAATCACTGATATATGTGATAGTTAACCTAACTCTATCACTAGCTATTTTACTTGGATTAATAGTCTTGAATCTCACACTATTTAGAGGTTGATGTTCCTGAAACTGATGGAAGATTTCTGACTTTATATCCTTAACCATCCTCCTGTCATATCCCCTCTCCACAAACAATTCTTCCATAAGATCAATCTGTTCTAATTTGGTGGCTTCATCTTTACACATCCTATCTAGTCTAATAAACTGACTCCTGATAATTCCAGGAAAGACATGCCTAGGATGCATGCTGTCAAAACTTAGGAGCATGTTTTTCCAACAGGGTTTCCTAAATAGTGTGGAAACTAGCTTACCAGCTTGAATACTTAAGCTCACATCCAAAAAATTGATCTCAGTATGAGAGGCTTCCATGGTAAATCTCAGAAAGTCACTAGCAGTTTCTAGATAACCAAGGAAACTTTCAAACTCAGCCCTACATCCTTCCCATTTCCTTTTATTCACGTGGAGACTCTGTGTGTGCTGCGGTATTTGTTTTGCAACGTTGTTACTCATTACTTTAACATGCAAACTCTGTGAAGGTTTCATGTATGCATGTTAACATTATGAGTAGCATGAATATGTGATTAGCGCTGTTACTCATTACTTTAACACGTAAACTCTGTGAAGGCTTCATGAATGAATGCATACATGATGAGTAGCATGAATATGTGATTAGCGCTGCTGCTCATTACTCTTACACGTAAACTCTGTGAAGGCTTCATGTATGCATGTAAACATGATGAGTAGCATGAATATGTGATTAGTGCTGCTACTTATTACTCTAACACGTAAACTCTGTGAAGGCTTCATGTATGCATGTAAACATGATGAGTAGCATGAATATGTGATTAGCGTTGCTACTCATTACTCTAACACATAAACTCTGTGAAGTCTTCATGTATGCATGTAAACATTATGAGTAGCATGAATATGTGATTAGCGTTGCTACTCATTACTTCAACATGCAAACTTTGTGAAGGTTTCATGTATGCATGTTAACATTATGAGTAGCATGAATATGTGATTAGCGCTGCTGCTCATTACTCTAACACGTAAACTCTGTGAAGGCTTCATGTATGCATGTAAACATGATGAGTAGCATGAATATGTGATTAGTGCTGCTACTTATTACTCAAACACATAAACTCTGAAGGCTTCATGTATGCATGCATACATGATGAGTAGCATGAATATGTGATTAGTGCTGCTACTCATTACTCTAAAACGTAAACTCTGTGAAGGCTTCATGTATGCATGTAAACATGATGAGTAGCATGAATATGTGATTAGTGCTGCTACTCATTACTCTAAAACGTAAACTCTGTGAAGGCTTCATGTATGCATGTAAACATGATGAGTAGCATAAATATGTGATTAGCGCTGTTACTCATTACTTTAACATGTAAACTCTGTGAAGGCTTCATGTATGCATGTAAACATGATGAGTAACATGAATATGTGATTAGAGCTGCTACTCATTACTCTAACACGTAAACTCTGTGAAGGCTTCAATCAAAGCCTACACAGAGTTTATTGAAACCCCAGGTCAGTTATCATTTAGGAAAAATAAATACATAAATAATAAATTAATTAATAAATGTAGTATTCATGGGAAAGATATTATATTTAACAAGTGCATTTTTGTTCTCAACAATATTTGAAAAAAATTTAAAAAAACTTGTTCTCGTTTATATGGAATTCTAGACTGAATTCTGCAAAGAAAGGAGTTTGTTATTTAAATAAAAATGAAGCAGGTTTAGGGTTAATTAAGCCAGTGGTATATACTGGTTCACTGAATTTATATAAAATGTTAAAGTGGATAAATGGAGATTAGTTGTAAAAATGTTTAAATGTAAGTGTAATAAATTTTGGGGTGTGGTACAAATAAGTAAAATGGAAAAAAGAATGTATAAATGAAGAGATGAAATGTTATCAAGAAAAACTATTAATGTGAAAAATAGAAAAATGATGACATAGAAAAAGAAAGAAAAGAGTGTTATTAGAATGAAACAATACAATATTATTTTGTTACACCAAGGGAAAATCTAGCAGAAGAAGAAAATAAAGCTATAAAAATAAGAAATAAACGGTGTAATAAGACAGTGGAATGCGAACATTTGTTGTACAAACTGATCATAGCTAAATTACCAGTGAAAGGAAACGTCATACACAAACAGAAGTAAAATAATATGTTTACACTGTGGGGAACAGGAAACTGCTAAGCATGTTTTTATATGTAAAAGAGAAGTATAATTATGGGAAAAGTTGTGTGAAGAACATTTTTTGAGGATATAATAGAAGTGGTTATGATTAGATATGGAAGTAAACATATGTTAAAAGAATTGATAAAATGTTTTATGCTATATGGATTATATGAGATGAAATGATAAATGAAATTCTGATTAATGGAAAATGGATCTGGGCAAAAATATTGAGTAAAATCAGATGTTGGTTATGGAAAAAGGTATGTGGGTCTAATGAGGATGAAAACTTGGTATAATGAATAAGATAATTATGAATTTGTAGTTGTAAAAAAAGTAATGGAAAATTGTATATTTGTAAATATGTAAACTTTTTTTGTAAATAATATTTTTGTAATAAAGGACTCCTTTGTAGTTGCTAGATGGTTTTAGAGGGCTCCTACAACAGCAAAGAAGATGCCTAAGGGAAGCAGCAGCATGGAGGAGGAGACAAAAGTTATGGAGAGTTTGAAAGTAGAATGTGAAAATTTGGAGAAAAAATTATTCTATACAGAGCTTCAGAATGTCAATAAATATTCCTGTTATTTAGATATTATAAATGAGTAGTATTTAGGTGTATCCATGGCGAAGGAAGTAATGGAGTCTGGTAAAGTGGTGCAGATAACAGATGTTTTGTTAAAAATAATTGAACATGATGATCCAGGTGACCGTTCTGTTGCTTCATGGGGTGGGATGGCAGATATTGTTTTCAGAAGTGCTGAGGATGGTAACTTGCAAAAGGAACCAGGTGATGTAGCAGCAGAAAATGCAGCAGTTAAGACTTTTGCACCAGTGACAGAAAGTAAAAGAGGTAAGCAGCAACAAACTGAGAAGATGTCTGGTTTTGTGGCAACAGATAATACAGAAATTAAATGTATGCAGCAGTGTCAGCAAACAAAAAAGAGAAGAGACTCAAACTAAGTAAAATTGTTTTTACAAGAAGATAAGACCAACTGTGAGGATAAGAGCAAAATATGGTACTATAATAGACAGATATATATGGAGCAATTTGGTAACTGTTCTGGGTTTTAAAGCTCAAGAAATTTGGTCTTTTATACATATTGGGACAGAGACTTTTTGTGACTTAACATTTAAAACTGAGGAACTGCTGAGATTTCTAGAAATGTGAACAGAAAGAAGGACATTTATCTCAGGAACAATTATTTGTTTCCTGCCAGTTACTTAAATGTTTAGAAAATTATACTTTGCAGCATAATACGAATGAACTGGAAGAAGACAATATTAAAAGCCGTGTGCAGGGTCTGTGTGAAACTAGATAATATTGTGAGAGTTGAAGATGAGAGAAACATATGGCATGGAGGATGGAGGTTGGAAGCTGTTTTGAAATGTGAAAAACATGGAAAAAAAATCACGTGTTGTTTTTGTGACTGGTTATAATGAGACATTAAAATAAGCTAGCCAGCCTAAATTATTTTCCTTTTGTGAGAAGTGTTCTCATTTAATTAATGATTGTGACATGATACAATATAACCATCGTGGGGAGAAAGTACACACAGAAAGAAGATGTGTGTCTGAATGTAAGTTGTGTAGAAAAGTGTGTGGATGGGGCACTTTTGGATGGATTGTCAAGAACAAATAATAAATAATGAAAAAGAAATCAAAATAGAAGAAAACATAAGCAGGAGGAGAGTGTGAACTATTTGAAGAAGAAACTGTAGAAGAAGAAAAAAAATTTGAAGGGGAAAATGAGGAGAAAGAGTGCATGCAGAAAAAGAGGTCAGGAGAAGGGATTGATGCTAATGATTTTTTTGAAGTTCTAATCAGTAAAAAATCTGATTCTGAGTATCAAGCATTATTTGTACATAAACACAAGAAAATATTAAATTAGGGAAACAGTAAAAATAAGAAAATGAAAAATTTAAAATATTTCCCCTAAATTTAAAAAAGCAACAATTTTAGAGCACGTTCCAAAAATGTAAACAGTATTATCAGTACTGTAAAAAGGATAGGGATACCTGAATGGTGTGTTAAATGTGATGTGGATGATATTCTGTTAGAGGATGTATGATTCCTGACGAGTGGAGAAAGACTGCAAACAGAAAAATTGTGGTGTGGAAATATAATATGGAATTTAAGAAGTGAACTACATTCTCCATTTTGAGGAGAGCTTTGAGCGAGTGCATCTTGAGATTTAGACTTCTAGCATTGAGCAGCATGACCCTCAGATTGCATTTGTAAGTTTCTGAGCCCCCCCCCAACCTTTCTGTGTTGGAGGGAAGCCTTCTAGCTTATCAGTTGGAGTGGTAAGCACTAGGTAGCCTAGCTACCACAACAGGAGTGGCTTTTGGCTCATAAATTGTAGTTTATTGGCCGTTTGGGCAGTTTTTCCATCTCTGTCAACTTTCTTGTATAAAAGGCTGCATTTGCACTTGTTTCCTACCTTTCCTGCAACTTGTCTAGTCCAGATAGAGATTTGCTTTATCCAGGACTGTATGTAAGCTTCTGAGCCCTCCAATCCTTTCTGTGTTGGTGGGAAGCCTTCTAGCTTATCAGTGAGAGTGGTAAGTACTAGGTAGCCTATCTACCACAAGAGGAGTAGTTTCTGGTCCAGAAATTGTAGTTTAATGGCCGTTTGGGCAGTTTTGCCATCCCTTTCAATTTTCTGGTTTGAAAGGCCATGTTTGAGCACCGTGTAGCGCCACTTAGCTGAGGTAAACTATTACCGGTGCCAGAAGTTCTGCTCTTCAATTTTCCCCTTAGAATGTACTTGTTCTTTTACTTCTTGTATTTCAGTTAGCTTAATCAGCTATCACTTTAACAGGCTTTTGTTGCATTTATTGTAGCACACTTGGGTGCCATCAGCACTAGCTGTTCCTATGCAGTAACAGCATCAGTACTTATTAGTTATGACCACCCCTCCTGGTATGATTGTAGGACAATTTCCTGTGCTTTCTTCTGCTAACCTAGTGGAGACCCAAAGGGCTCAGTCCTGGGCCCTCTCCTGTTTGGCATCTGCTTCTCAGAAGTCCAGGCCAACACAGAAGGACTCTGGCTAACCAAGTTTGCTGATGACTGCAAGCTAGGAGTCATTATCAACTCCACAAGTGATGCAGACATCCTACAAAAGGGCCTCTCTGAGACCAATGACTGGTGTCGGGACCATGGCCTGAAGCTTAATGCCAAAAAATGCGTTATCATCCCCTTTGGAAAAAACTCAGTTCCCACAAATTACCATATTGATGGGAGTCCACTGAACACTGAAGGGGCCATAAGAGATCTGGGCACCCAGGTCAACAGCCACCTCACCTTTATGACCACCACATTGCCACTGTGGTCAGAAAGTCCTTCTATGTGTCACATCTTATAACCAAAGGTTTCACATCCAGGAAGAAAGAGGTCATCATCCCTCTCTACTGATCCCTCTTTAGACCAGTCATTGAATATAACTCCCCATTTGGCATGTACCTGACCAGACACCTACAACAGCTGGAGAGGCCACAAAAGTACCTCACAAAATGGATCCTAGGCCTTAAACACATCCTACATGGACAGACTCAAGAAACTTCAGCTGCTCTCAGTCTCTTATTGTCTACTTAGAGGTGATCTCTGCTTGACTTACAAAGCCATGTCTGACCCAGCCCTACTAGAAATGCTACACCTAAAGAAATCCCAATCCCTCCATGACACACACTTCAGAAATCATAACCTCATTACCACAATTAACAAAACATGCTGGAGGGGCAGGTTCTTCACCCAAAGACTGCCCATACTCTGAAATAAGCTTCCCATTCATGTCAAGCAGAGCACCTCGCTGGCCCTCTTCAAGAAAATTCTTGACGACTGGATGGGTAACAGAAAGTTCACTCCAGGGATCACTCCAGTTTCCCTACTGGATAAGGGCACTGTGAACTAACATCAGATGGCACAGTGCCTGGGCAATTTTTTTTTGGACTAGGCTTGTAAAAGCTCCAGGGCCATTAGCCTAGTACACACCTATGAACCTATGAACTTATGAACATTTATTCAGGAGTGGCTGAGTTGTGTAAAAAAAACTGTGAAAATACTAGATGTTGGTAAGGACTGGAAAATTAACTGTTGTGGATGTAAGGTGGAGAGATCATGTTTATAGAATTATAATGTTATATACATGTGTAACTAGCAAGGAAAGGAGAATCTGTTTCATCAAATAATAGAGTATGTAGTGGTTGACATAAAAATATAATTTAATTGTGATTTAAGGGAGAATGTAAAAAGAAAGAGGAAGATGTAAATCAAACACAGAAAGTGATAAAATGTGGCTGTGTGGAACAAAAGTCAGGGGACATATTCAAGGGGGGGGCACAAATCTCAAACTGATTATTTTGTCTTATTGGAAGGCTTGGGGGCAGCAGATGGTGATGCATTCAGGATAGTTTTTTCAGACCATTTAACAATATGTATGGAGGTGATTGAAGATAGGGAGCATATTAAAATAGGATAGGGAATAAAAAGGATAAATGAGAAATTGTGGGATAAAACCGGAGAGTGGGAATCATTGCAGTTATGAAAGGATCATATAACCATGAAGGACTACTATTTAAAGTGCACTGAATGGTGGACTAAATTTAAAAAGAAGTATAACATGTATTTTTTTCAAATACCAGGATGATGTAAGTAAGGACTAGAAAGCGGAGTGTGGGAAAATGTATGGAATTGTATTAGAGAATTTACAGAATAATATGAGAGGATTACGATATGGAAAAAAGAAATATATATGAAATAAACTGACAAAAAATAAGATATTACCTTTTAGACAGGGATATTATTTTCAAGGGAAAAGAGGAAGAGGTATCTGAATATTTTGATAAAATAGTAAAGTAGGCTATTGGTATAATGAGGGGAATTAAAAATGTAAAAGGAGAGGTAAAAAGATCAATAGTGTATTGAAGCACATCATGTGGAAAATATGTATAAGAGTAAAAGGAAAGAAAATAAGAGAGAAAGGAAAGTAAAAAAAAAATCCACAATGGGTTATGGAAGAATTTGGAAAATAAATTACTATTGGTGAATTGGATGAAGTACTTTGAAAAGTAAATGTTGATTTCAACATCAGGCCCAGATGGTGTAGGATATGGAATGTACAAGAAATTAATGTTTTATTTTGTAAATGTACTGAGTAAATCGTTGAAGAAAGGGTTTGCTTATGAAAAGTTATATAGTGGGATATTACAATTTATATGGAAGAAAGGCAAAACGATTGAGATAAAAAAAAATGGTAACCAATCACATTAAATGACACAGATAATATTTTTTAGGAATATAATGCAGATGAGAATGGGAAGAAGGATGAGGGATATTATGGAAGAAAGTATGGACCAGATTCCAAAATAGTTGGTTTCAGTGTAAGGCTGTCCTGTTCCAAAAGACCTGTGCTCAATATAAGTGACTTACTTTGATGGAAGGTCTATCTATAAACAGGCTTGCTACATGGACCAGATTATACAAGACCTGCTGTCACAGAGAGCAAGTCTTTTGGAATCAGGCCCTATATATGGTATAAAAGAGAAAGGAAGTCAAGAATTGTTATTAGTTTGAAAGAAATATTAGTAAAAAGGAGGGTGTGAAACTGATGGGTAGGTGATGTTAGCAATGTATTTGATACCGTTGGACATGGCGCTTTGTGGAATATTATGGAAAAGTATGGATAGTAATAGAATTAGGAGAGTGTGTATGTCAGCATATCAAAATAATTGAATGAGTGTTAGTGAATGGGTTGTTGAGTAAACAAATATGCATGAAGTGTGTTATAAGACAAGGATGTCCCATGAGCAGAATATTGATTGTATTGGTAATCAATACAATAGAGAGTGAAGTATAGGTTTATAGGTTCATAGAAGCTTACTAGGCTAATGCCCCTAGGGCTTTTAAAAGCCTAGCCATGTTATACTCATGTTCCCTAAGTTGCCTTGATTAGATGGTCGTTATTCACATATCAAATCTATCATCAGCACTGACTGCCCCTGTCCATGAGGGACATAGGTGCCACCCCCAGAGTGAATTTGCAGTCTCACATCTAATTGTCTAGATTGCACTTCAATAGGGTCACTGAGGAGCTTTGCTTCACATGAATTGGGAGTTTATTCCAGAGGAGTAGCAAACTCTGGGAGATATATCTATCTCTCCATGATTTTCTGTTAATGTTACAGACTAGTTTGAGATCCCTGGAGTGACTGAGTCTTGCCCCATTTGATTTGAAGATGTGCAGCATTTCCTTTATGGCAGGGTCAGAGACTGCTCTGTAGGCCAGGCACAAGTTGCTGCTCAGCAGCCTATAAGATACAGAATACAGTGGCAAAGCTTTCAGACATTCCACATAGGTCATATTTTGGAGGTCATGAATTTTCTTGGTGAAAAACCTCTGTGGTCTCTGTAGCTGCTGCAGGTGTCTGGTGAGGTACATGCATGAGGGTCGAGTACAGAGGAGTTATAACATCCTTAGTCTTGGATGTGATGCTCTTACTTATGAGATGTGCAAAGTAGAAGGCTTTCCTTACCACTGTGGACCACACGGTGATCAACGTTTAGATTGCTATCAATCTGTGCTCCCATATCTTGCACCACTGGGTTTAAGCTTAAGACAGTGATGGTGAACCTTATGTGCTAGGAGCTTTTGACACACCAAACTCAAAATATTTCAGTGCACTTCACATGAGCAATGAATGCAAAAGTAGTGTCTTTGGTAACTCGGGTGCTGGTGATCACTAACATGTTATCCAAAATGTCAAGGCATGTGTCATCTTTGACAAGTGTGTCATAGGCTCGCCATCACTGGCTTAAGGGGGCACTGTATTATGTTGTAATTAACAGGAAATTCCTCTTTGCCAAAGAGGATAATAATGCACTTATTTGTGTTTAGTTTTAGTCTAGAGTTTTGGCACAATCATTTGTCTCTGTTAGCCCCATTTGTAATATGTTAACATAGTTGGGGACTCAATGATTGCAGTCAGTTTGGAATCATCAGTGAACTCGGTAAGCCACAGGTGATCTACTTTTGCCTGGACTTCCAAGAAATAGATTCCAAACAGTACCAAGGACCAAATATAGATCCTTGTGGTACTCCACTGGTAACTGCTCTAGTGGTAGAGGTGGAATCCCCAACTTCTGTTGGTGAGCCAGTTGGCTACCAATCTAGTGACATAAGGGTTAATCCCCAGCTGGGAGAGTTTCTCAATGATGGCTAACTGGGGACTTGTGTCAAAAGCTTGGCTATGTCAAGATAGGCAGTGTGTACTGCTTTGCCTTTATTCAGGGCTTTAGTGACATTCTCAAAGAAGTCCACCAGGTTTAATAAGCATGATCTACACTTAATGAAATGAAAATGGGTTAGGTCAAAAGTTTGAAGGTCACCAATGTCCTTGTTGATAAGGCTTATGATGATTCTTTCCATAGCCTTGCAGATAAGCCTGGTTAGACCTATGGGTCTATAGTTTCCAGGGTCAGTTGATGGGGCCCCCTTTATGTAAGGGGATTACTGTTGCTGTTCTCCACTCTGCTGGAATAAAGCCAGTGCTCAGGCTGTGGTTAAACAGAGTGCCATGTGGTTCTGCTAGGTCTTGTTTTAGATTGTTTACTAAGCAGCCTGGGATGTTTTCTCATCCAAGAGAGGCCATGTTTTTGGCCTTGGAGAGCATGGATATGACCTGCTCTTTGGAGATACTAGGCTGAGGACTGATGTCTGGTATGCTTTGGGGTATGGCTGGTGAGGTCAGGGGGTGACGTTTGCACCAAATGACTAGCAGGGCAATTTCCTCAGGTTCAGTATGAGTGTTGCCATCCACTACAAGTTCAGCACATAGCTCATTCCCTTTTAGATTTCTGACACAGGTAAATAATGCCTTATGATTATCCTTAACTAGGGATACTAATTTAGCTTTGCAATTAGCTTTAGAAGACTTTGCAAGATATCTGATTTGCTTGCTCAAGCTGTGGAGGGTATTCTTCCTCTGCTAAGTAAGTTCACTTTTATTTTTAATCATCAGTTTCTTCCTATTGTTATATAAAGTATTTATACTTGAGGTCCACCAGGGTGGCTTGTTTTTTTCAGGAGGACCTGGTTTTGATCTGGTCAGGTACAGAGGAGTCTATGCAGCTATTTAAGTGTTTATACAGGGCATTTGTGTACACCTCTGCATAGGAGTCATTATTGGCTGAGTTAGCAGGGGGTTTAAAACTTTTTATACCATCACTTAGTAGTCTGTAGTTAGCTTTGGAGAAAATTTTCAGTTCTTTTTGATCCTGTGGGGGTGCTAAATCTGTTTGCTACTTTGAATGAGACAGATTTATGGTCTGACCTTACCAGGGAGGGCAATACACAGGTGGTAGTGCAGTGACCTCCCATGTTAGTGAGTACTAAGTCTAGGATATTGAGCCCCTTGTGGGGATATTGACTAACTGTTCCAGAGCATTTAAATTGACAAATTCCAGGAACCTCAGGGTGAGCATGTTTGTTCTCATGTATGTTGCCCAATCAATGAAAGGATAGTTGAAATCTTCCATGACCAAAATGTTTGGCTGTATAGTGAGTGACTCAAGCTAGTCCAGGTGGGTGGTGTGCTTCTCCTGGTTCATGGTGGGGGACTTATAGCTAGCAATAATATGGTAGGGTGTTTTAGCTATAGTTAGTTGATGCGGAATAGCTCAAGAGAGTCATACTGTTTAACCAGTCTCAAGGTGTATTTGGCTTTAATGAAGATGGATACACCTCTACCTTTGGTCCTTTCATGCTCACTTTGGGGTCTGAATGTGTGGAGGGCATTGTAGCCTTGCATGGCCAAGGTGCTGTCTGAACCATGTCTCAGTGACTGCACAGCCATCGGCATCTTTCAAGGTGAGGAGTGCTACTAGGAAGTGTAGTTTCTTATTCATGCTCCTAGCATTAATCAGCATATCAATGAGTTTGTCTAAAGTGGATTTTCTTACTTTGGAAATTTTGTTGTTTTGACATTGCCTAAAAAGGCACTATGGGGGAGGCAAGTGCCTTTGCCAGTATCCAAAAGCCTAGAGGAGACAGGTGAAGACCATCTCTGGCAAAGCAGCGTGGCTTCAACCATGTCTTCCCAGGTTGACAGCTTTTGGATCACCTTGGACCGACACCGGAAGCTAAGCCAATTGTTGAAGTCAATAATTTTTGTTTATATCATGGCATCATCCTTTGAGAAGGTAGAATGCTGGTTAAGGCTAGACTTATACTTGTCTGTGACACATAATCTGAGAGGTCAGTCATTTCTCTCTTCGTATAGTTCAGTGAAGTATGTCTCAAGTCACTCACTCCCACATGGACTATGACAGAGTCATACTGGTACTTGTGGTTGAGTGACTTGAGTGCTTGAGTGATTTGACAGATCCTGGCACCTGACAGGCGACTAACCATAACCCACTCCTTATCCAGCCCAGAGAGGGGGAACATCTGTGTATCTCACAATGGAGTCACCTAGTACCAGTATATTAGGTTTTGTGGTATGATGCCTTATGGGCTTATTAGTTGAGATACTGGTGTGTGTGTGTGTGTGTGTGTGTGTGTGTGTGAGTGTGTGCGCATGCACGCATGTGTGTTATTATGTGTTGTATTTTTTTTTTGTATTGTTATGTGTATATAAGTGGTTTCTGTTTGGGAGGCCTCTGATCTTTTGGTAAGTTACTAGTGAGTTATTCCTTATATGTGAGTTTATGTGTTGTGTCCTTATTTATAGTGGGAGTACGTGTGTGTGTGTGTGTGTGTGTGTGTTTATGTGTGTGTGTGTGTGTGTGTGTGTGTGTGTGTGTGTGTGTGTATGTGGTGTTTGTGTGCATGTGTGTGTGTGTGTGTGTGTGTGTGTGTGTGTGCGTGTGTGCGTGCGTATGCGTGTGCATGTGCGTGTGTGTGTGTGTGTGTGTGTGTGTGTGTGTGTGTGTGTGTGTGTGTGTGTGTGTGTGTGTGTACATGTTTGTGGTGACAACCTGTTTGGTATTCAATTTGTCCTTATGTGAAGCTACATCTCTCACATAAAATGTTTGCTTGTTTCAGGAGTAAGTGGTTGTCAGTATACATGAGAAAATTGCTACATTGCCTCAAGATACCAATGTCTGTCAGGTTGACCAGACAGATGATGGGAAACTACCCATCCATGATAGTAAATTCTTGCTGTATGTTTTATTAGGGAACAGAATGGGTTACTTTGACAGGACTGTGCTGGTAGTGACGAGACTACAAGAAGGACCTATACTTTGTGTAGGCTAAGGTTAAAGAATGAGGCAATGCTGCTCACTGCCTAACTGAGCTGCTCCAGAGCAGCAGAGAAGCTTGGAAGGTTTCACTTACAGCTGTTTAGGGAAAAAAAATGAGCTTCTAGGCTTTAGCATTTATACAAGGCACTGTTACCTGCCGCTGAGTGAAGAGCAGCCCCATACTAACAAAATCTTAAATACGAGCAAAGAGAAACAAGTTTTAAGCTAATTACCAATCCAGAAAGTACACATTAAGCCTTTCACCAGCAATCCCAACTCAGGCAGGTTAGATCAGCACACATCTGCCACAAGTGTGCCGAAAAAACACATTCTTAATGTAGAATAGCTGGTTTAGAGTCCAAGTGTAACAAAACCACACAAACTACTTACAACAGCCCTGCAACTAACAGATACAATGTAATACAGTGCAAAGCAGTAGCAGAAAGTACATTCTTTTTAAACTGCTGAAGTATAGTCACAGTATATAAGAGAAGTGCAAAAAAAAAAAAACTTAGAGCCCTTTTATGTGTTTCCCAGCTGAGATAGACTAGGTAAACACCTACAGCCACTATATGAATGATCCCAGTCCTCTTAATGTTAAAGCAAAGTAAGGGAGTGTCCAGAGTTAAGTGCTACCACAAACCAACTTAAAGATTTGGCTACAGCAGTGCACTTTAAACAGCTCATAAAAGTGTGATTATTCAATAAAAGTACTTCACTTTGTATAAAATATCCCAGAGCCACTCAACTGTACAAAATTTATAAAGGCACTAAAAACAAGATAAGCTGATTAATAAGCCCTCCAGCCAATAAAACTACATGAAGAAATCTAAAGTGTTTCCCCAGCCTAGACAGACCAGACTGCCTCCCAGTGCACTAGATGGAAAATTCACTGATCTTGATGAAGAAACAAGTACTTGCTAGAGTGTAAAAATACACTACTTTACCAAACAGCTAGTTAGATAATGAATTTAGATGAAGTAAATCAGTAGAATAGACACTAAGAAGCAAAATGTACTTTTTCAATAAAAGCACAAGGAAAGGCAAATACATAATTCAAAATAGCAGCAGTGTAGAAATGGAGGAGCTTATTATGCTCAATTTACAATAGGGGTGTGAAGCTTAAAATCACCAAGTTAAAAAAGAAAATCAACAAACAGGAAGGTGAGTGGACGGGACACACTAGCAGGGAATCACAAGCACTGCTTTACTTTATTCAGGCTTTAAATGTTTAAAGCAAAGACAAAGGCCCAGAATTTCACTTTATATTTAAGTATCACTCAGGAAACAATTCAAACTGACCAATGAAAAAACATGTGACATGGGAAGCCTAGGTAATTCAAGTGTCTGCCTCTCACACAGAACAAAAACACCAGGCCAAAATTTCTTAAATCAGAAAACAAAATGGAGCAGATAAGACAGAATGCAGCTTTATCAGTCAAAGACAAAAATATAGGTTTATTTTCTCACCCAGCAGTGAATCAACAGTGTTTTACTTTATTCAGGCTTATAAAATGAAAGATGTGAGATATGCAATGCAAAAGGAGTTGGCAATTGCTTTTTGACTTATGAAGATGATATAGCTGTAGTTAATAAGAACAAAATATGGATGAGGGAAGTGGTAATTTGTCTGAATAGATATTTAGAGGAAATGGGAATGGCCTTTAATAAAGATACAAAAAGGGCTTGTGTGATGAGGTCAGCATTGGGGGGAGGGGGGATTTTGCAATGACTGAAGTGTCTTGTCTTTGCTAGGGAAAATGAGGTAGATATGATACAATTGGAGGGTTTGAGAAAAGAAAAAAAAGAAATATATCATCTGTGGCAGTCGTATATACTAACATTCAAGAAAAAGGTCTATTTGGTGAATTTGGTATTAATGGGAAAATGGCATATATGTCAAATATTTATATGATCCCAGAAAATATGAAAAGGAAATTGGTGTTTTCTTTCATATGGGTTCAAGATTAAACCTATTGTAAAGACGTGTGTTGTATATGGCTAAAGATGAAAGGGGGATCATGGTTACTAAATCTACTTGTTTATAAGTACAAAAAATGCTGTGAGATGATGCAAATAAGAAAAAGAGAAAATAATGTGTAAATGAAGAAATTAAAAATTATCAAGAAGAAACTAACATGAGAAATAAAAAGTGATGATACAGAGAAAGAAAGAAGTATGTGGTATAATAATGTAATGGAACAATATTACTATGTAAACCCATGGGAAAATTTACCAGAAGAAGTGAGTAAAGCAATTAAGGTGAAGAAAACGTGGTGTACCAAGACAGCAGAGTGTCTGGGGAAACTAATAAATAGTAAAAACATAGAAATGTGTATAAATGTGCCTGTGTATATGTACATTTTGTAAATATATAAATATGCAAATAATATTTTTATATTTTGTTAAGTAAAGGACCCTTACTCTTTACAATATGTGCAGTGGGATCTTTTACATCCAAGTGAGCTACGACCAACTCAAGTAGATGAGGCCTCATTTTAACATCTCAGCCAAAGGATGTTTGGAGTGCTCAAAATTTTGGAGTCAAAATTATTGATAAGGATCCTACAGAAGAACATGAAGCCCATATTAATGATATCTTTATGACTGGCTGTTTTGTCTTTCAAAAACAGCACGCAGAAGGAGAAGCATTGTAATACGAAGCATAAAATCAGTAAGATCACTCTGAAATACAATTTATCCATTGCAAGGTGGCAACTATCAATGCCAGTAGCTATTAGTACAACTGAGGTGATTCACTTCTGCACACTCTGTAGCAATTAATGGTTATCATGAGCCTGATTCCAAAGAGCTGCTCTCAGTGTAAGTCTCTTACTCTTGTGTAAGCCTGCTCTAATTCTGAAAGACGTGCACTCAATGTAAGTGACTTAGTGTAAGACGTATGTAGAAACAGGGTTGCACCGAGGGCAAGATTTCAAAAGACCTTCTTTCAATGTAAGTGACTTGCTCTGGTGTAACTTATGAGAGTAATTCTCTTACACTGAGAACAAGTCTTTTGAAATTGGTTCAGTGATTATGAAGTAAAGTATATGTACATGGCTGCTGTAATTTTGTTTCCCAACTTTGCATATTTCTGTGATTTAACACATCTGAAAAAGACATTAGCATGTCTTTTGAAAAATCTTTGCAAAAACTCTAATGTTAACTTTGTTTTAGAAACATACCATAAAATGTACCATTTATTCCACCTATTTATTCATTTACATGTTGTTTACCAGGTTAGAACTAGTAGGTAGAGTCCATTTTCAGAGGCATCCAGGGGGGAAAAAGAAATACAATAACATGGAAACCTAATCTGAAGCTATGTACACATTCAGAAGGAATACAAACAGGGTATTCAAAAACGTAGTAAGTCAGTAGGCCATACTTGTTGAGTGACAGAAAAAACATCAATGATATTTGAGGTTATATAGAATTCAAACTGAACTTTTAAATGTACGTACAATCTAGAAAGTACAAACTATTAATATGGACATCAGGATATGCCTGTGGCAAAACTCCATGACGATTACATAGAGCTGATACAGTTAGTGTTACGGTGGGTCAGTAAATAGAGCACACAGCTATACAGAATGCATTGTGTTAGAGTGAAAGGTGGGCAGGAAGAGGTGGAGACATGCAGAATAGTTAGTAAATGAGGAACTGGGGCTGATTAAGTGTAAGATATTAGGCAATGCTGCAATTGTTACACTAATTAGCTATAAAGATGAATGTTATGTGAATTTTTACTGACAACATGGAAGTGTTTTGAAGAAGAGTTTCAGATGAAAGCCATAAAGTAGCTTAGAGCTTGGACATCTATTTTAGAAATAGTTTTATTAATAGTTGGGAGGTTTTTATTGGACAATCTTATGATGTTGTCAGGTTTGTACATTTGAAAGAGTGATGGTAGTGAAATACATTTGCAGTTGTATCCACATCACTTCTATGTTCCTTGAAACATTCATTATTAAACTTAAAACATTTAAGTTATCAGAGCTTTATCCAGCCACAATTTGTGTACATACAAGCAGTGCATTGCATGTTAGAATGAGTTTCTGTGTGACTTTGCAAGCAAAATTTGGCAATACTCAAGAAAAAAGCCAGAACATGCAACAGTCACAAAGTATCAGCTCTGTCCCTGTCGCTGGTCCTCCCTCAGTGCAATGACAAACAGTGATAGCCTAGGCTTAGTGTAGCAAGCAATGATAATCCCAATTCAAATAAGTATGACACTAGAAATAACTTCCTGAGCTGAAACACAGTTTGTCAAAAATGGTGTAAGGGAAGAAACTAAAACAACACATTCCATGCTGTGTTTTATTGGCTATTTTAGTAAACTACTAATAGTACGTCACTTACAGAAACCATATAACACATTTCTAAAACACTTGTGAGACAAAGAAATGCAATATTGCTTGAACTGACAATAAAGGAACTTTTCTGTTTTTTATATGCACAGTTGTAGTCCTCTTTGTGTCTCACAACCACCTAGTTTATACTGTCATGTTCAAAATTAAGCTTATTTAAGTGCATGACCTCGGGCATTTTACCAATTAAAAGTAAAGAAGCACCTCTTAACCATGTCACATTAGGCAAAGAACTCTGATTTAAACTTGTAAATTTCTGTCTGATCCTCTGTTCTAATTTGACATAGAATAGCTGAGCTAGCTTCTCTTTTAATGTCTTAATTCTACACCCAATAAGAGACACAAAACCAGACAAGAGAGACTTCCTGGAGATTGTCACAGTCAAAATAGACCAGTAGCCGACAAGCCTGAAATCTAACACTAGCATGCTATATGTTAGCAGAATTCATAGAGAGAGAGGTTAAGGCTTATACAGTTTCCTTTGAGCAATGGCACTGAAGTGCTGAGTGTGGAAGTCAGTTACATATATAAAGAGAGAAATTCTGGATATGCTTGCTTAACATGCATGTTTTTGAAGTAGAAAACTATTCATATTATTTACAAAGTTGAGTCATGTGAGCATAGCTGTAGTAATTGTTAGTAGATTAGAGAGAGTAAAGTTAATGGAATGTAGATCAGCAATCAAGTAAATAAGCCAATTACCAGCAAACAACACAAACTATGTTTTTTCTGGGGTGGGGGGCATGGCCCCCTGCACCCCCTGCTAATTATATATACCAGCTCCAAAATCACACTACAGCTTGGAAAAGGACAAATTCTCAACTCCCCACTGCACTGCAGTCTCAGAATGGTTCAAAGAACTGAATTATTGACCATATGGTCTTGACCATATGGGTTTTGACAATCTGGTTCATCGATTAAATGAAGGGAACCTGTTTAGGGTGCACTGTATTTGGAGCAAGTGCTTGATTTATTTTCTTCTTTGTGTTTTTTTTGTGTGTGTGTGTGTGTGTGTGTGTGTGTGTGTGTGTGTGTGTGTGTGTGTGTCTGTGTACATGTGTGTGAACATATGATTGTGTATGCTGGCATAGGTGTGGATTAGAGGGCATAGCTGTGCCTCTCAACTGTTTCTGATTTTGCCTCATATTTTTGCATACCTCAGAACTGTCCCTGGTTTTGCAGAAAGTCCATGATTTGCCTCATATTTTGCCCATTTCCTAATAAATGATTTAATTTTCTGGTAAATCACTGAGGATTACAGTTAGTCAATAGATTCATTAGAATTTCAAACTTCTTATTGTTCTGAAAATGTGAGCTGATGAAACACCTCTTCTATTAACATTTTTTAATGGATTAGAGTAATATTTTAAAATTGTTCCTATTTAGGGCCTTTGTTTCCCCATTATATTGGCTATATAAAGAATTGTTGAGGAAAGAATCTAACAGATATACATTTTTTATCAGTTTCAGATAAAATTTGTTGTTTTCTGGCAAACAGATTGTGGATTTGTAGTCACTAGATAATTACTGACATGAACAGCTGACTTAATTTCCTTCAGAAAATGCTTGCTAATACAAAACCTGTTATACTACCAACTTTCTAAGTATATCAGAGCAATATTTAAAATCAGTTCCTGATTTTGGATTTTTGTCTCTGATTCTTCGACTAAGGGGTTGAAAGGGCACAGATGAGTTGCACTGATGTGCATTGTACGGTTCAGAAAGCACTTCCCCTACTCCACCGTACTAAAACTTGTTAACCCCAAGTATAGCATTACCCTGTCCTCTAACCGCCACCTGTCCATAACACTACCACTATTTCAGCTAAGTATGGCTGGAGTTAGTGGTAGGGTAGATTTGATGACAGCAGTTTGTGCTGTCTTCAGTCTTTTAATTTTTGGTGTTTTAAATGTTTAATGTATTGTAATCAATGTTTAGCAGATTGATCCTTCAGTACATTAATCATTTAAAGGTAATCCACATAGTCATTCAAGTGGTTCTAACTGATGGTTATGTGTGTGTGTGTGTGTGTGTGTGTGTGTGTGTGTGTGTGTGTGTGTGTGTGTGTGTGTGTGTGTGTGTGTGTGTGTGTGTGCATGTGTGCGTGTGTGTGAGTGTGTATGTGTGAGATTATACATCAGAAAGATTCTATAATGTTATAATAAGCTGGAAGGATACAGGGCTGTGGAAAAATGCAAAAAAAAATGGAGTTTATAGGCAATATTTCAGTCTGGTGGCAATACAGTTTTAAAATGTTATACTAACCAGATCTGCTTAAAGTAAGGAAATAAAATGAGCAAAATATGTTTTTCTCTGAAAGGGTAGAATCATATTAAAAATAGCCCAGATGGACAAAAGGAGTTTGGACAGTATGTGTCTAGTTAGAAATGCTTAAGAGCTCTGGTTCAATTCCAAGATGAAGTAGCTTCCATGCTTTTATTTATTTAACTGGAATATGTCTGTTTAGGGAAACTTTCACAACTACATTTTGCACAAATGAAAGTATACAAAATGTATACTAGTTCTGCTAGCTAAGCTATAGTTAGCATGACACATAGACCAGACCAGGAAAACTAGCATGTATATCTTTTGAGCAATAGGTATGAGTCTCATTCGAAACAATGCAAGATTTGTGACACAGTGCCAAGTAGCAAGATCACATCATTCATTAGATAAGGCCTTTCTAGTAGCTGGAGAAGTAGACTGCACAGCCTCCCCACAACATAGAAGGGGGCTGCAGGATATTTTTCCACTGCTACAATCTCCCAAGACAACTACTCAATCTATTTTTGTAAGACCACTGTCTTGCTAGAACAAAATGTGGTTGACCAGAGCAAGTCTCTTCATGAGTAGAGAGAGTAAGACATCCATTTCCTTTATTTGACTGCTAAACCTAGGTGCCTGAAAGCCATGGTCAAAATATGACTCTCGAAAAACCAGGTGGACAAAAAATCAAGTGATGAAGTCATGACCTGGTTATAGGAATTAACCCACTTGGTCAGACTATCAGCACTTTAGCCCTGAAAAGGCCATGGAAAACAGGAATTAAATTGTCCCATGAGATTGAACTAAAACTCCAGCAATGCAAAATGCCTGAGTATATGATTCTACCCAGGGGTGATTGATCATTAACTGAGCAATTGAAGATCTGACTAGGTGACAGGATCCACCTCCAGGCCTCTGACAGAGTTACCACATTGGAAGACCAAGGCAATAGTATGTAAAAAAATACAGGCAGCAGAAATAACTTAATTAAACACAAATCTTTTTGTAATACAAAGGGATTGTTTAACAAGAGCCAGCAACTCCTTGTCTGCCTAAATGTTGAAGTCCACAAGATAATCCAACTAATGGCCTCAAGCACCAACATGAAGTAGATAAACTCTTGCAGGGACATCTTTTCACTGTTGATGATACACGAGGAGGTACCTACTACCTTGACATACTCAAATGAATTGGTACAATCAACCCTGGCCCTACTCAATTCAATGATTGAAAAATTATAATTCCAGTCCCTCCTCCTAGACTGATTCAAGATAGGTGTGGTGTAACAGAAACCTGAATGAATGAAATATGCCAAAATTGGACCAAAGTTATTATAAAGCATGGTCTCTGTAATAAACACTAAGTCAGAATCCATGACATTAAATTCAGCACCCAAGTCAATCCATTGGTATGTATATCCCGCCTATCAGACCCACATTGTATATGGAATTCCTGGGTACAACCCTTAGGACAGAAGACGGCCTACTCATCATAGAGTGGAGACTGCACTTAATGGGGGTGGGTACACATCTGCCCCGCCCTCCCGTGGTTCCCATTTTCTGCATCTACAGTGTCTTGCTCTACGCCTCTTCAAAATTCAAAATGTATAGCGCTTACATAAACCAATCTTAGGTAACTTGGGTTATTTCAAAGGATAAAGGGACAATAAAGTTTCTTTGTCATATGTCTGGTCAAAGCCTGTGCTCAAAAAAACAAATGAGAAAGAAATAGCTGAATCATGAAACCAGATTAAAAAGTTAGACTTGATGCAGAAGCAACCTTAAAACAAATTATATAGATAAACAAATGTAAATATATTAGGAATGTAAAGCATTAGTAAGTGTGGTTAAATATTTACAAATATACCATAATCTTGAATATAATGTTTAAATAAACAATACAGAAAAAATACAACAGTAGGTTAAATTATATAAGTATTCAAGAGAAAATTATCTAGAAATGTAAAACAATAGCATGTATGATCTAATTATTTAAATAAATAACCAATACCCTAATAAAAGATTAACAAACATCAGTTAATGAGACCTAAGACTCAATACAGTTTAAGTGTCAGGATTGAGAAGTCATATAGTCCCACCTAAAAGCAACATAAATCAGAACAAATTAGCCATTTGCCAAGAGTGTGCATCTGCTAAAAACAATCAATAATAAAATATGGCAATAAACAAAAGCTCCAGGGCCTAACACAGAGGTAAATAAAAGTCACTGAATGAGTTTAGTTTAGGAAAAGTCTACTATAACAGCTGGAAAAAACTGACGAAAGCTTTGTTCAACATGAACTTTTCTTCTGTCTTGCTACAACTCAACTTGTTTTTCAGTGGTTGTATTCTGCTGCCTTTGCATCTGGCTTTTGTCCGTATGGTCAAGTCTTTTTCTTATTTATTTGTGTTTAAATCAACACAACGCAACACTTCTAATACCTGCTTGTTATTACAAACCATAGCTGAAGCACATTTGACCTTTACTTACTGCTTCTTATGTTTCAGGGTCACAGCATTATGGACTCATGCATATATATGCATATTCTTCACAATGCATGAACCATACCATACAGAAATGATTTAATATTTTAATAAGATGCAATGCACATTCTAATGCAATTCTTTGCTTAAGATATGGGTTCATGTTGAAGAAGGACTACTTTCCTCCGGAGATCACAGAGTTCTGAACAGCTGCTGCTGCTGAGCTTGCAAAGTGTTTAGAACAAGTGAAATGAAAGTTTTCATGTTAATCATTTGGTGTCCATCATGACAGATATGCTATCTGCAGTGTCCACCACTCAATCTTGATGCAGTGTGTCAGCCCCTCTGGTGCTAGTTAATCCTGAATCGTCTGTGTAGCAGTCACACCTTAATCCCTCACCGCCTCTGAGCTGCTTGACTGTCTCATTTGATTGGTTTACACCACACTGTCATTTCTACAGTTCTTCCAGCAACGCCATCTGCCAAATACAGTTTAGACATGTTCCTGGCTGACATTAGTTCGGCATGACATCGGTACAGGGATTACTGCTACTGCCTCTTAATTTCAGTGTCTCGGGTTCCAGTGTGATCTACAGATACTTTTACTTTCAGTGTGGCAACTGCACGTTTTTCCTGAGCAGGATTCCTTAAAGTACTTTGTCTTCTTCTGCCTAATTTAAAAAAAAATGCTGTGCAGGTTAAATGGATAGGTAACAGAAAAAAAGGGTTGCAGATTTTCTTAATCGATATCCCTTATACAGGAATATTTGATTTGATGAGATTAAATTGACTAACAACATATAAACTGCAAGTGCCAAATTAGTCAAAACACGGGATGTATAATTTTTCATTATGCTTCAAAAACTTGAATAAAATACACTAACTGTATATTTTCAGATGGCACTTTTATTTTGTTGTGTCATGCTTGCCTGAAGTGAGAGAGCGAGAGAGAGAGAGAGAGAGAGAG
>NC_056737.1:1044168476-1044288476 GCF_019279795.1 Protopterus annectens | reverse complement strand
TTTACAGGCCTTACATCAACCACAGATCTGTGTACCTAAACTAGTTGCCATACCATACAAATTTGTAGGGGGCATAATAAATTTCCCTTTCACTAAAATTTTTTTTCATATTCTTTCCACTTTGTAAGATATCTTTAATCTATCTGGTAACCATAAATGGGAATCTCTAATTGATTGTATATAGCTCCAGTAAAATTGATTAATATCTCACTGAAACAGCTATATGTGGTGACAAAATATATATCTGCCTCATGTCTATCTAGTTTAATATTTGCCCCATTATTATTAAAATGGCCTCTCACTATAACCCCTGGACTTAAACATATTGCTTGTTTTAAATATCTCTTTTTGAAGTTCTAGTTCTTCATTACACAGTCTATGTATCCGTACCATTTCACTATACGGCAAGGCCTCTATAGTGTAGGGCGGATGACAACTGGAAGCTTTCAAATAATGAATATGTCCATCAAATTTCCTATGAACTTCAGTAGGTAATCCATATGGTCTTGTAATATCCAAATCTACATCTAAAAAAATAAACTTGTTTACCTTATTGTATATCTTCAAATTTCAAATTGAATCTATTCAATTGCATAGTATTAATAAATTCATCAAACTGTTCTTCTCCCCCCTCACATAAAAAATAAGATGATCAATAAAACAACCATAATATTTCACATATTGACAATAAAATGCAGATCTATATATATATATTCCTATTCAAATAATCCCATACTAAGGTTTGCATAAGTTCCAGTGACAAAAAACTGAGGGTAATGCTGCTCAACACCAAGAGTTTAAACCTCAAAATGCACTCACTCGAGGCTCTTCTCAAAATGGAGAACATGGATATTTGTGCAATAACTGAGACATGGTTCAAGGCTCAAGAGAGCACCCAGTGATTCCAGGTTACAACTCATACCACACATTTTGGCCACAAAACCTGGATCAAAATACTAAGGGAGGTGGCGTATCCATATTCATCAAGGATAACCACACCTTCAGACTAGTTGCAATGTACGATGCCTCAGAGATCATCCAAGTGCAACTGACAATGGGCAAAACTGCAATCCAGATTGTAGCTTGCTACAGACCACCTTCCCTGCCCCAAGACCCCCACTCCTTGTTCTTCGAGGTACTGGAAAACATGAGAGTCCAACCAAACACCCTAATACTGGGTGACTTCAATTACCCAAACATCAAATGGGAAAACTACTCAAGCACAAATACCTTTGCCCAGCGCTTCCTGGAATATATTAACTCAAATGCTCTGGACCAGTTTATCAACACCCCCACAAGGGGCAACAATATACTGAACCTGCCAAATGTATTCCAAATAAACTCCAGAACCAAAAACTACACCAAAGGAACGAACAGCTAACACCAAACAGCTTTATTGGAAATGTTGAGCGCTTTCTTCTCTTCTATGACAACGGACTTCTTCAGAACAAATTTACAAAATACACACACACTACTAACCCAGCCTTATATATAAAGTAGTGAACCAGTAATTATATATCAATTCATTCTTAAAAGGGCATGACATTATAATAATTTCTATATAATAAATAATAGTTTAATATCAGTTGAAACATTAACTAAAACTTATAACAAATACATGATAAATATATATGAAAAATAAAAATATATATGAATATATATATTGTGCAAAAATATTATAAAAACTATACACTAATCCCCCAAATAAGGGATTTTACCCTAATATATTTTTTAATTTTAAAATGCTAGATATACTAATAGCCTCATTTATGCCTGGCTACCTAGTGGCATCAAGCATAAGTTTCCATCTTAACTCACAGACATCCAAATGAATATCTAGACATCTGCCTTGTGGATCCTTATACAAATGTTGAATCACAAAAAATCTAAAAACATTGTTTCTACATTGGTTAATATGTCTTACAAGTGCATTAGTTTGTCTATTATGTCTGATGTCCAGTAAATGTTCACTTATTCTGTTCTTAAAAGATCTTGCAGTCTTACCTACATAAAAAATAGGGCACTTCAAACACTTTGCTACATAAACCACATTAGTGGCATAACAATTAAAATACCCATTAATCCTCAATGTTTTTCCATTCAACACAAAACTGCACCCTGTTTCCAATATATGGGGGCAATAATTACAGTGCTGACACTTATAATTCCCTTTACTTCTGTTTGTGTTGATCTCACTATAAATCTTAGTTCCTTCCATTATATTTTTGAAAGACCGATCTTTTTTTAAAAATAATTTTGTGTTTTCCCCCTACTTTCTGTGCTACATTATCATCAAATTTTCAAATGTCCCAATTATTAAAAATAATATCAACAGTATTCCATACATCTTGATTAAAACATGTGATGAACCCCAGACTGATATTTGGATCCATATCCTCCTTGTTTACATTATTACCATCCTTACCATATACTAAAATTGGTTTATATATACCATTTTGTCATTTGTGCATCACTTCCTTGCTAGTTTCATCAAGTAGGACATATGGGTATCCTCTAGCCTTAAAGATATTTAAAATGAACTTTAACTCATCAATAAATGCCATGTCCAAGCTCACCATCCTGGCTGCTCGGACCAATTGTCCTTTTACTATGGACTTTCTCTGAAAGAACGGGTGTGCACAGGTGAACTCTAAATAAAAATTTGAAAAAGTTGGTTTTCTGTAAATTTTTGATTCCATCATATTATCTGCAGTAATAAATAATTTTACATCTAAATAGGCAATATTTACTCTACTATGTTGATGTGTAAATTTTAGGAAACCAACTGTATCATTAATGTATACATAAAACTGCTCCAATTCCTGCTCAGTACCTTTCCACAAAATAAACAAATCATCCAAATACCTTGTATAAAACAAAATATTAGTTTGAAATGTACTCTGAATTATGTACTGTTGTTCCCAATAGGACATAATGTAATTTGCAATAATGGGAGCGCAGGCTGCTCCCATAGCAACCCCTGTTTTTTGCCTATGGTACGCTGGAGTGCCTTCTGTGTGGAGTCTGCATGTCCTCCCCACGGTCGAGTGGTGTTTGAAAGACATGCGTGAATGGGCATGCCTTCATTGAAAGTTGGGCATCAGGCTGGCAACTCGACACCATAAAAATCTGCTGCCGATCATTAGAGGACTGGAGTTCTGCTGTGGCGACCCCTAACCGGGAAAAGCCACAAGAAGAAGAAGAAGACTGGCCTTCAAAATATAAGTAATTATTCTGGAGCACCACTTCCATAAGTGTTACATATACATTGATGTTATCCTGGTCATATAGGCCAGTTTTAAGTAGCTGGATCTCTAACCAGGCTAAACCTTCTACATGTGGGATGATGTTGAACAAACTAACCACATCAATAGTGACCATAATTAATTTCTCGTCTAACTTTATTCTACCTACCTTATCTAAGAATTCCCAAGAATCTTTACATATGTATGAAAATGTCTTTAATCCTGCCTGTAATTTTTTATCCAAATATTTGCTTATGAAACAAGTTTTCGATCATTTTCTGTCAACTATAGGTCTAAACTGTGGGTCCCTAAGTCCCTTATGGACCTTGGGAATTCCAAATAGATTTGGTATGATAGGATACTTATTATACATGTATGCATGCTCATCCTCATTGATTTGCCCCCGGTACAGCATGTCATCCTTTAACAAATCAATTTTCCTATACATAACATGTATCCCATTAAGGGAACTCTCTATGTAAGACCTGTCTATTAACAGGGTATTAATCCCATTGAAGTAATCAGCCTGATTCATGATAACAATTCCATTTCCTTTATCCAGTTTAATTAAACGTATATTAATGTCCCGTACCAAATCATTTAATAAACTTTCTTCACCCACTGTCATATTCTTTTGTGCATGATTTGTTTTAACTGATGGAACCCTATGAATATCTTTTTCACAATTGTTTTTAAACAACCTTATTACATTATTTAAAGGTGGGTTAAATGTGCTAGGTCTCCTTATACACACGATAACATCCCCATTCCCTTCACTTTGGGAATTAAACCAGACCTTAAAATTCAACTTCCTAGTATAACTTTTAAGATCTATCAAAGTGTTATCAATCCTTGCCTTTCTAAACAGCACAAAGGTGAACCCTTTAGCCAATAAATATGAGTGTTCAGTTTTGATGTCCTTTGCAGAATAATTATAAACTTTAAAAAACGTTTCTCTCATTTTGAATAACAACAGGTTCAAATGCATTTTCAAAATTTATTATATCACACCTTTGAATTATGTCACCATTATTGCTTTTCAAGTCATTAACAAGTGTGTCCACATTTGGATAAAAATTCAACATAAAATCCCCGTCAAGAATCTTATGCAAAACCTCTTCTTGCTGATGGTTATTGATCAAATCAGTGTTGCTTTTTTCTAATCCATTATCACTAAAACATTCATTATCATCAACAGCAGTCAAAATGCTGTTAATGCCAAGAAAGGGTTAGAAAGGAAGAAAGCGCTCAACATTTCCAATAAAGCTGTTTGGTGTTTGATGTTCATGCCTTCCCTGTGGTTTTTGGTTCTGGAGTTTATTTGGAATACATTTGGCAGTTGTTTGGTCCTTCTGCAGAGATGGAAATGACAGGTATAATGAACAGTGATATTTTGGAGTTATTACAGCAAATTAAACAACAACTGGCTGTCCACACAGCTTAAATACAGACTTTAACTGAAAAACAGGGAAGTAATAATGACTTGTTTGGTAGTCTTGGCTACCCACTAACACAGCCAACACCAATTAATTGTGGTCCAAATGGTCATGAAATGCAGCAGCAGAATATGCCTGGGGATTTATCCGTTAGGACTGAAGAGTTGAACGGTAATGTCCAAGGGCCATTACAGTGGAAGAATAACACCTTTGTATTTGGTGTTGAGAGAAGGCAAGGAGGTGTGACCCAACCCGAAACTACCATGACTGCCGATAAAATCAAGGCATTTGAAAATAATTTGCTATCTTATAAGAAACTGCAATTAGAAATATCACATTTAAAAAAAACATAGAGATGGAAATGGTCCCACTGGGATTGAGATTGTGGAAATACCCCAATGGGGCCGAAGGAAATGCTGAATTATTGAATGAGTTACATAGCCTATTTGAAAAAACGGGGCTCCAAATGATGAGACTTATGGTCAAACATAATTTGCAAGCAGCAGATAAGTTGGCAAAGGACTTGGATGATCTAAATCAGATTATACAAAATTACACTAACTTTATACAAAGTCAGTCAATATATAATAGCGTTTTTTCCAACGTGACAACTGCTTGCAATGTAATTTATACCCGTAAAACAAACAAAATTAAAAGAGATTTAAATGAATATTGCAAACAGAGGGTGTATCCACTTTCTGCAGGTAGCGATAACATCGAGGAGGATCAGGCCAATCAGGGAACGAATTCTGATGAGGGCATGACGTCAAATGTGGTAGGCTATAAAGTGACAAGGAATCCCTCACAGTCTTTTCAGAATGAGAAGAATATAAGGCATTCAGAGAGACTGAGGGAGAAAGAGCAACAGCCCCGTTTTTTTGCCCAAACTTATCGGGATTATGTTGTGCAGGGGGCGCGGTCGAAAACAACAGGAACAGGAGCCAACAGCGGAGGACTTGATGGATATGGCCTTGGACATGTTGGGGTCTGTAAGTACTTTTTCAGCAAAGAATTCCCTTGCTCTGCTTGGTGTTAACAGCATTTTGACTGCTGCTGACGATAAAGAATGTTTTAGTGACAATGGGTTAGATAAAAGCAACACTGATTTGATCATTAACTGTCAGCAAGAAGAGGTTTTGGATGGGATTCTTGACGGGGATTTTATTTTGAATTTATATTCAAATGTGGACATACTTGTTAATGACGTTGAAAGCAATAATGGTGACATAGTTCAAAGGTGTGATGTAATGAATTTTAAAAATGCATTTGAACCTGTTGTTATTCAAAATGAGAGAAACAATTTTTAAAGTTTATAATTATTCTACAAAGGAGATCAAAACTGAACACACACATTTATTGGCTAAGGGTTCACCTTTGTGCCATTTAGAAAGGCAAGGATTGATAACACTTTGATAGATCTTAAAAGTTATACTAGGAAGTTGAATTTCAAGATCTGGTTTAATTCCCAAAGTGAAGGAAATGGGGATGTTAACGTGTGTATAAGGAGATCTAGCACATTTAACCCACCTTTAAATAATGTAATAAGGTTGTTTAAAAACAAATATGAAAAAGATATTCATAGGGTTCTATCAGTTTAAACAAATCATGCACAAAAGAATATGACAGTGGGTGAAGAAAGTTTATTAAATGATTTGGTACGGGACATTAATATACGTTTAATGAAACCAGATAAAGGAAATGATATTGTTATCATGAATAAGGCTGATTACTTGAATGGGATTAATACCCTGTTATTAGACGGGTCTTGCATAGAGAGTTCCCTTAATGAGATACATGTTATGTAGAGGAAAATTGATTTATTAAAGGATGACATGTTGTACCGGGGGAAAATCAATGAGGATGAGCATGCATACATGTATAATAAGTATCCTATCGTACCAAATCTATTTGGAATTCCCAAGGTCCATAAGGGACTTAGAGACCCATAGTTTAGACATATAGTTGATGGAAAATGATCGAAAACTTGTTTCATAAGAAAATATTTGGATAAAAAATTACAAGCAGGATTAAAGACATTTTCATACATATGTAAAGTTTCTTGGGAATTCGTAGACAAGGTAGGTAGAATAAAGTTAGACAAGAAAGTAATTATGGCCACTATTGATGTGGTTAGTTTGTTCACCGTCATCCCACATGTAAAAGGTTTAGCCTGGTTAGAGAGCCAACTACTTAAAACTGGCCTATATGACCAGGATAACATCAATGTATATGTAATGCTTATGGAAGTGGTGCTCCAGAATAATTACTTATATTTTGAAGGCCAGTACTATAGGCAAAAATGGGGGTTGCTATGGGAGCAGCCTGCGTTCCCTTTTTGCAAATTATATTATGTCCTATTGGAAACAACAGTACATAATTCAGAGTACATTTCAAACTAATATTTTGTTTTACACAATGTTTATGAATGATTTGTTTATTTTGTGGAAAGGTACTGAGCAGGAATTGAAGCAGTTTTATGTATACATTAATGATACAGTTGGTTTAATAAAATTTACACATTAACATAGTAGAGTAAATATTGCCTATTTAAATGTAGAATTATTTATTACTGGAGATAATATGATGGAATCAAAAATTTACAGAAAACCAACTTTTTCAAATTCTTATTTAGAGTTCACCAATGCACACCCGTTCTTTCTGAAAAAAGTCCATAGTAAAAGGACAATTGGTCTGAGCAGCCAGGATGGTGAGCTCGGACATGGTATTTATTGATGAGTTAAAGTTCATTTTAAATATGTTTAAGGCTAGAGGATACCCAGGTGTCCTACTTGACGAAACTAGTGAGGAAGTGATGCACAAATGACAAAATGGTATATATAAACCAATTTTAGTATATGGTACGGATGGTAATAATGTAAATAAGGAGAATAGAAGTAGGGTTTTGGTTAGTGTATGTATGTGGTTTATTTAGTTTGTTTGTGTAGGTAGTATGTAGTGGGCAGTGGGGTGGGACAAGTATGATATTCGATGTTTTAAATTTCACGGTTTAGGGCACTCGGTGTTTATGCAGTTCGATGAGGATGGGTCGACATTTAGGGATTCGATAAGGTAAGCGTTCATGTTTATAATATAGACCCTTGGAAACAGGGGGCAGTTTTGTGTTGAATGGAAAAACATTGAGGATTAATGGGCATTTTAATTGTTGTACCACTAATGTGGTTTATGTAGCAAAGTGTTTGAAGTGCCCTATTTTTTCTATAGGTAAGACTGCTAGATCTTTTAGGAACAGAATAAGTAAACATTTACTGGACATCAGACATAATAGACAAACTAATGCACTTGCAAGATATATTAACGAATGTAGAAACCATGTAGATTTTTTGTGATTCAATATTTGTATAAGGATCCACAAGGTAGATGTCTAGATGTTCATTTGGATGTCTGTGAGTTAAGATGGCAACTTATACTTGATACCACTAGGTATCCAGGCATAAATGAGGCTATTAGTATATCTAGCATTTTAAAATTAAAAAATATATTACGGTAAAATCCCTTATTTAGGGGATTAGTGTATAGTTTTTATAATATTTTTGCACAGTATATATATACATATATATATATATATATATATATATATATATATATATATATATATATATATATATTCATATATATTTTTGTTTTTCATATGTATTTATCATGTATTTGTTATAAGTTTTAGTTAATGTTTCAACTGATATTAAACTAATATTATTCATTATATAGATATTATTATAATGTCATGCCCTTTTAAGAATTAATTGATGTATAATTAGTGGTTCACTACTTCATATATAAGGCTGGGTTAGTAGTGTGTGTGTATTTTGTAAATTTGTTCTGAAGAAGTCCCTTGTCATAGAAGGGAAGAAAGCGCTCAACATTTCCAATAAAGCTGTTCGGTGTTAGCTGTCCATTCCTTCTCTGTGGTTTTTGGTTCTGAAATATACTGGAATTGGTTATGACCAACATGGGGGACAAGTGCTCTCCTCGTTGGTTAAATCAGACCATAAACTCATCACCCTCGATATCCAAATACCACCCCCCCCCAAGGAAACCACAATGAAAAACTTCTCTAAAGCAAACTTTATGCTACTTAAGACAGAGTTGGCAAACTTTGTTACTCCCATGCAGAATGACTACTTGGTTGAATCTGCTGTAGCCTACACAGAAGCACTCTACAGGCACTTGCATGAGTGCATGAACCTTGCTATACCGAACAAAACCAAGACCCATTCCTCCAAAAAAAGGAAACCAGTCTGGTGGACCCCAGCCATAAACAAGCTCTATAACAGAAGAAAGAAATGATTACAAAAAAGAGTAAAATCCCAGGAAGGGAAGAGCTCACTGACAAAACTCAGCAAAAAGCTAAGATCCTTTATTAAATCCTCAAAGACAAGCTTTGAAAGAAAAATCGCAATGGACACCAAGGACAACCACAAAGCACTTTTAGCTATGTCAAGAACCTAAATGGCAACTCTCAGATTCCCTCTGAGCTACAACATAACGGTTCAAAATTCACAGAACCAACTGATATCACCAATATACTGGCAGATAGGTTCAGTGCAAACTTTACCCCTCCCTCACCCCCTAAAGGGCTCATATCTATACCAGAAGATTGTGCTGCCCCCATAATCTCAGACACCCAGGTGAGAATGGCACTCTCTAAAGCAAAAAACACAGCATCCATGGGACCAGACAGCATCCCAGGTTGTGTGTTACATGAACTCCAAAACAAGCTAATTCCTCACCTAAGTGCCATGTTCAACCACAGCCTCACCTCAGGCTATGTGCCCACTGAGTGGTGCATGGCAATGGTCATCCCGCTTCACAAGGGAGGAGGCACAATCGACCCCGGGAACTATCGCCTCATCAGCCTGACGAGCCTCATCTGCAAGGCCATGGAGTGCATCATCATGGAACTCATAAACAACAACATTGGGAACCTACAGACCCTGGACCCTACTCAGTTTGGTTTCATAAAGGGCAGGTCATGTCTTCTAAACCTGGTTGACTTCTTTTAGACAGTCACCAAAACAACTGATAAGGGAAAGGTGGTTCACACGGCATACCTTGACTTTGCAAAAGCATTTGATACCATTCTCCACTTGGGAATTATAGACAAACTCATGAACCTAAATATAAACCCCTGCATTACAAGATGGGTTGCTAAACTGTCTCACAGACAGAACCCATACAGTGAAAATAGGAAACGCTAGGTCTGACTCCAAACCGGTGACAAGTGGAGTACCCCAGGGCTCAGTCTTGGGACCTCTCCTGTTCGGTATTTACTTCTCTGAGGTACAAGCAAACACAGGGGGACTATGGCTAACAAAGTTCACAGACGACTGCAAACTGGGTGCCATAATTGAGACTGCTACTGACGTAGATATCCTTCAAAAGGGTTTCACTGAAACAGATACATGGTGGCAAAATCATTGCTTCAAGCTAAATGCAAAAAAGTGCATTGTCATTCCCTTCAGGAAAAACCAAGTGCCTATGAAGAACCACATAGGTGGCAGCTCACTTAACACAGAGAGTGTGATAAGAGAACTAGGGACCCAGGTGGACAGTAACCTCTCCTTTGATAACCACATCGCTAAGGTGGTTAGAAAATTCTTCTACATGGCCCACCTTATCACAAAGGGGTTTGCATCTAGAAAAAAGGAAGTTATTGTCCCCCTCTACTCATCACTCCTTAGACCCATTATTGAGTACAATGCCCCATTTGGGATGTACCTTACTAGACTCCTGCAACAACTGGAGAGACCTCAAAAATATCTCATCAAGAGGATAATGAGCCTAAAACAGATGCCCTATGCCACCAGGCTGAAAAAACTTTGACTGTACTCGGTTGCATACCGGTTACTCAGAGGTGATCTCTGCCTGACTTACAAGGCTATGTCAAACCCTGAATTACTGGAAATGCTTCACCTAAGAAAAACCCAATCTACCAGAGCTACACACTCTAGGGATCTTAACCTGACCTCTACAATAAATAGGACCTGTTGCAGGGACAGATTCATGCCCCAGAGACTCCCCCTGCTCTGGAATAAGGTCCCCATATATGTGAGACAGAGCTCCTCATTACCGCTCTTCAAGAAGAATCTTGTTTAGTGGATGGGAAACAGGAAATTCACCCCGGGAATTACTTCTGTCGTCCTGCTCAACAGAGGCTCAGGTAACTAAATCACATGGGAGGCGCAAGCTGAAACATTTTGGCTAGGCTTAATTATGCCCTAGGGCCAATAGCCTAGTACCTACCTATGAATCTATGAACCTATATGAGGGCGCAAAAGCCACCCCCATAGCAGTACTTTGTTTCTGTTGATAAACATCTCCATTAAATTCAAAAACATTTTTTATTAAACAGAAATGAAGTAATTCTAGAATATATTCAGTGGCTGGACATTCTCCAAGAAAAAAACTGACTGCCTCCATACCAAACAGGCATAATATTTGTATAAAGATTTTTGACATCCATAGTAATCCAGTACATGTTCATATTCAATTGCACATTTTTTTTATTTTGCTAAGGAAATCAAACATATCTTTCACATATGCAGGTAACATCACTTTTGGTAATAATAATTGATGTAACAAACATCCTATATTATAAGAAAAATATTGTCTACCTGATACTATAGGGCATCCAGGTGGACACTGAAGATTCTTATGTATTTTTGGTAGACAATAAAAATAAGCAATGCTCACATCCTTAGTGTTAAATTTTTTTTAGCTTCTTCCCTAGAAATATATCCCAATCTAACACCCTTTTCTATTAATTCTATATATTCAGTTATAGCAGATTCATAAACAGAAAAATGTACTTTTTGATAAACATTAACATCATTCAAGTGTTCATAGCACATATCTAGGTATCTAAAGGGGTCTAAAATAACTAACTTATTACCTTTATCAGAAGGTTTAAAAAAAACTCACCTTTAATATGTCTACTTCAGGAAAAAGGCTTCGAGTCTGCTCCTTATATCTAGTTCATCTATGGTTGGTTTTACCAGATGGTTCCCATATTTTTCATCAACTAGATGAAGCTGTTAACTATTTAAAGATATGGCTGATTTAAGCATGCTTGAAAACATTGACTGGCATCTGGCCATGTTTAAGTGAGGGAAATTGGCACTAAATATATCAACCACCTCACCAGAACAAAAGAGGTCCAAACAATTTTTTAGAGACTTGGAAAAGAGGGCCAAACAATTTGTTAGAGACCTGGATGAAAAGAGATCCAAGCAATTAGATCAAGATCCAGAAGAAAGACTAGCTCTTCTACAAATCTGAGAGTGCCTACAAGGATAAGTTGGCTACATACTTTATATCTTACAGGTTTTAAAGCTTCTAGTGTCTTAATTTGCCCTTAGTAATAGTTTATTGCTCTACTTAAATTCACCAGAACCTCTTTCTGAGGGAGGAGATTCGCAACATATTAGCAGTGTCTACACCTTATCTCTGGCTGCATACAATTGTTTTCAAGCACTTGTATATTAATGAATGTTTATTAGCTCCAAGTTTCCAAGCCATGGAAAGAATTATCACAGAAATGATCAATAATGACAGAAAACCTCCAGATGCTGGACCCAGCCCAATTTGGTTTCATCAAGGACAGGTCATGCATGCTCAAACTGGTGGACTTCTTTGTGAAGGACACCAAGGCAACAGATGAGGGCAAAATGATTCATACAGCCTACCTTGACCTGGCAAGAGATTTGACACAATACCCCACTCTGGCATTGTTGACCAACTCAAAAGGTTATGTATAAACCCTTGTGTCACCCAGTGGATAGCCAGTTGGCTCACAGACAGGATTCAGGAAGTTAGAGTTGAGGTGTCCCCCTCTACAAGGCCAGTTATAAGTGAAGACCCTCAGGGATTGGTCCTGGCACCCCTCCTTTTTGGCATTTACTTCTCTGAAGTTAAGGACAATGTCTACAGCCTCTGGCTGGCCAAATTTGCAGACAATTGCAAATTAGGAGCAGTGATAGAATCCCCCAGACACTAATATTCTCCAGGAAGGGCTGACTCATAGAAATAACTTGTGTCAGAGCTATAAACTAAAACTAAATGCCAAGAAATGCATAATAGTATCCTTTGGGAAATTATCCACTCCTGGTAACTATCATATTGAAAACACACCCCTAAGAGTTGACCCAGTAATCAGGGACTTGGGAACACACACACAGTAATCTAGCCTTTAATCATCCCATCTCTGCACTTGTGAGGAAATCATTCTATATTATGCAACTTTTAAATAAAAGGTATGGCATCTAGGCCCAAGGAGGTCATTGTTCAACTGTATTCAGCATTAATCAGGCCTATCATTGAGTACAGTGCCCCCTTTTGTATGCACCTTACCAGGCTCATCCAACAATTAGAAGTTCATCACTATAAGAATACAAATCATAAGTAACATTTCTATGCAGACTGCTTCAAAGCCCTATCCCTGTATTCTGTCTCCTACAGACCATCGAGGGGAAATCTATGCCTGGCATACAAGGTATTGTCAGACCCAACCTGATGGACCTCCTGCATATCTGCAAAACAAACTGAACCAGAATTACCTGTTATAAAGATTTATACCTTGCCTGTGATTTAAATAGGACCTGCTGGAGAGACAGGTATGTACACAGTCAGATCGTGGTTGAATGGGGCCCTTAGGAAGGGGAACTGACCAGCTTTTATTCTGGTTTCTCATTATGTATCTCTCCCTACCATAAACACTGCTCAAAACTGTCAGTCTGCATACTATTTTCTTTTTACTTTTGAAATTAAGACAGAGATGTGGATTTAATTTAAAACTTTTAATTTAAATATCCTTGTGGACCAGATTAGTCCCACCAGGCTAGTAGCATCTTTTCAGAGTTGACCCTAGGTGATATTTATATTACAAAGAGAAATTTAGCCAGGGCATTAGGGAATGCCCCCCTACTCTTTTTCAATAGCTTAGGTGGATGTAAAGGATCTCACAGTACCTACCATTAATTCAGACAGATGGGGCCTTGGTTTAGTATCGCATCCAAAGGATGACACATTCATCCCTGGTTTAGTATCTATGTCTGTAATGGACACAAGCAGCCTGTAAATGTTTCATCTCCCAGATCGCTGCTTGTAAATGTTTCATCTTTAAGTCCCTGCTTACACATATCAAGGGTACCAGAACTTGTCAGAGATTTGGGATGCACGGTTAAGTTTTAAATGGTCCTAGTGGTTGTTAGCCTAATAAACACCTATGAACGTATGAACCTATTATGTTGGATACTTCCTCTTACTACAAATATATTAGATGACCCCTGCAAGGTGGCTAGTAGCAGAGTGGACATCTCAGGGGCAGTTTTCTCCCCATAACCTTAGAAGTACTTCCAATTTAATATACATAGCAAAAGTTATAGAGTAGTGTAATTTCTTTTATTCTGTATATTCATGCTGGCTTAGTATGTGTTATATAATTTTCCTAGATGGGACTGAACTTAATCATTCTATGGGCTGCCTGTAATCAGGTTCACCAAGGTGTAATTTATATTTCTAGGAGTATTCAAACTGACTCCAATGCTAAAAGACTTGCTCTCAGTAACCACTTACACTGACAGTAGGCTAAGAGCAGGAGTTTTGGAATCTGGTCGCTGTATTAAGCTTGTTTACAGATAGGCCTTATACCAAAGTAAGTCACTTACACTGAAAGGTCGTTTGGAGTCAGGGGAGACCTACAGTGAGAGCAACTTTTTTGGAATATGGCTCATTGTTTTAGTGATTCATAATGTTCATAACTGGTACCTTACCTCAGACCATTTAATAGGCAATCAGCTTTCTAATCATAGGAAATTAACAAATAAATTTACAAAGTGTAAATATCAATGGTATAAACTTTGCTATCAAAAGATCCCACTTGCAAAACTGGATTGGACAACATTCTCTAAACATTTTGGCCTTACAGGAAACTTGTCTTTTATATACTGAGCATATTAGATTGCCTTCATGGGGATATAACTTAATATCCTCCTCTGCATGCAGATGAGCTAAGGAAGAGGAGTTGCTATGTCAGTTAAGCAAACTTGTCCTGTAATGCAGATCCTAGATAACTTCATTCTTCCTGGGGGGAGGGGGGTAAGCTCTTTGGGACAGTGCTTCATTCTAGTAAAGTATTCTATTTTTAGTGTACTTATACACAGCTATAGGGATCAGGCCAGCCAGGACATTATTTTAATTAATTCAAAATAATACCAGAGATGTTTTAGTTCTGATGGGGAATTTTAATTTCATCATGGGCCATTCTGATTTGTCAGCTCATTGTATACCTTGACTTTCTGTGTGCTCAAAATTCTTAAAGACCCGGAACTCTGAACTGTCTCTTCTTGATTTGGGAGTGCATATCAATCCAACAGGCCCACAGCTTTCTCATTACAATGCAAGGTTTGTCACTTGTATCTGGATCAATAGATAATACTCAGAGGAATACTTGGTAGGCTTTTATCCAACATATGTGCTTCCCTACTCAGATCAGGAAACAGTCAGTCATTTTGTAGAGACCCCCCCCCCCAATCTCTAAATGTTACTAGCTTGAATTTTCCTAGAAGCTACTCAAAGTTACTCAGGAGTTCACTGTGGTTCATGGTGACAGGCAGCACCTTCATCATCTCCTGTAGGATGCATTCAATGGGTCCTGCATATCAAGCTGAGTATATATACAAATGCCTTGTGGAAAGAATGGAATTTAGAACCAGCATATCTACAGGAAGCTGTTAGAAGTGAAATCCAGGAGCACAGTCCCACTCCCTCATGAAGGCCTGCTAGATCTTAAAGTTAAAATTCAAGCTATTATTAACTGGAGAATGAAATAACCTTGGACAGAGTACGAGTACGATAGGAAATGTGGAATGAAACCTCGTCAATCTATACCATTGACATTTAGGGTCAAGGAAAAACAGTGAAGATTTTTGATGGTTGGAGACACTTTAAAGCTAATTAGAACATATTATCAAGGTATCTGTAGTGATCTGGATAATATGGAGAAGATGTTCTCTGAAAACAGAGATCTGGATAATATTCTATCCTCATCACTTGTCCTTACCAGGATCAGATACACTTCATTAATCAGCCTATTTCTAAATAAGAACTTATAAAGGTTATCAAGAATTTAAAAAAACAACAAAGCTCCTGGATCAGATGGCCTCCCCTATGAAATATATAAACAACCCCCCCAGCCTTGAGCTTACTCTGTAAAGCCTGATTTTTGACCTCCTGAGGAGCTCCTCCCTCGTGGGAACTTCCTCTCTTACTTCTTGTGCCACTTCCTGTGCCAAAAAAAGATAAGAACCCCATCACTTCCATCTAGTTACAGGCCTATTTCATTGTCCAGTTACAGGCCTATGTGATTGTTAAATGTAGACAGTAAAATGTATATGGATGTATGAGCTGCAAGATTGTGTCCATTACTGACCAGTCCAGACTACCAAGGCCAGGTAAAGTTTCAAGAAGAGGAGGGCTTATTGGTGTAATGTTTTAAATGTAGAGCAATGGCTAGAGAGAGCGGTGTATCTTCCATCATCCTATAGCATCGCTTTCAGTTGATGTAGGAAATACATTATACAATGTCAAATGGCCATATTCAGCACAGGTAAGTGTTATTTAAAACTAAAATTGCTGACTGTCTAAATGATGCCACCCTGAATGTTATTTATTTATTTATTTTGCTTTGTGAACTAAATTCATTTCTGTATTCTGTTTGTGAAACATTTTCAGAAAAAAAAGACAAACACAAACTGTATTGGCTTACTGCTCTTGTAGAGACACACTGAACACATGGACAGTTGTACTACATGTACGTTCGAAAGGATGCACATAGCGAAGATGAATAAGTGAAGAGGTATTCGAGTGAGATTCATAAAGAAATGACTTAGTGTAAATATCAATTTACTATGCCAGACCACCTTGTACAAACTTGCATAGTATGCTATTAGACTCTGAGTCAGAAAAAGTTGCCTCTCAGAAGCACAACAATTTGCAACTGAGTAGCATTGGGAGTCTTTAGTTTTTTTTTTTTTTTTTTAATAGCTTTTAAAACAGCATTTTCACACATTCCTCTGTCTGGTAAGGTTATATTTCCATGGCAAGTATAGGCATAGACACATAAAAAGACATATAGCTTTAAATGCTAAATAGTCACATTGATTTATGTTACACACACACACACACACACACACACACACACACACACACACACACACACACACACACACACACATATATATCTAGGAGTTCTGCCACTGGCTGATTTGAGTTTTAGTCGACCTCTGTTTTGTTGACATAGTTTAGTCAACAAAACAGATGGTAGACAGTTGTTTGTCATTCAAAATTCCCATGTTGGAAAATATACCCTTTCACAAAGAGGGTGCATGGAGCTCCCCCTCAAAAAACATTATTTTTCAGTCTTCATGGTCTGAGGTTAATACTAGAAGCATGTGCAGAAGTGTGCTAATGTTAGCTGTTTCAACATTAATGCATTGGCATTTGTTTTGTTGCCATTTACTTAATTCAACCTGGATTACTAGAGCCATACACACACATATGAGTGTTTCATCAAACCTCGAATGCTCATGATAGAAACACGGAAAGAATGATCATTTGTAAGGTCAAATCTAAAACGATCAAATTCAGAAAAAAAATGCAAACTATGTTTTGCAGGCAGGGGGAACAAGCCCCCCTGCAGACCCTACACCCTCTGCTAATTATTTATACCAACTCTGAGATCACACAACAGCAAAGTAAGGGCAAATTCCCTGACAATGCTGCACTGTGATCTGATAGAAATGGCTGCCAGCAAAAACTCTGTGTACAACATTCATTCTTCTTTACATGTTCTGAACATTCACTATTTTGACCTGTAATTATATATATATATATATATATATATATATATATATATATATTGAGAAAGAGAGAGAGAGAGAGAGAGGGAGGGAGAGGGTATGTAACTCAAGAAGCATTTTTCTTTGACTGTTGGGAATGATCTTTAAACATAGTTCTCACAGGGTGTCAAATTCAACATCATTCCTATTTCTACCATCTGTATTGCTCTGATAGCTTGGGAGTCAGTGTAAAAGTTTGACAAAATGTCCTGTGTGCCTCACACAGGACTCACCACTGTAATGTGCTCTCTCAGTTAAACTGGCTTGAACTCCCAAACCTTTTAGTTCTCAACCAACTTACTGTGACCCACAAGTTAATCCACCAATCCACAAACTGTCCTGCTCTGTCCAATCTTGTCCAGCCTAGTCACAATCCCAGGCCCCTCAGATCCTCCAATAAACTTACGCTGAAGGTCACCCACTCCCACAGCTACCATGTTGACTGTCTCTACTCCAACAAAAATTAACAAACTTTGGAATACCCTCCCTCTAACTGTCACTAAAAACCCACACCCTCATGAGTTCAAACTACTACTACGTAACTACCTAGCTACTGATTGGCTCTGCTCCTGTCATACTCCAGGCTAACTACTCTTATCCTATGCCTCCCCTTTCCACTCTACAATAGTCTACAATAGTCTACATCCTCGTACCATCATTTCTCTCCCCTGATTCACCTCTCAAAAAGTGTTTTTCACCCCTGAGAACACTCTGTATCTAAAGGTGTATTTTGTTTGACTTTGCAATATTCAAAACTGTTTCAACCCACTATTTTCATGTGTAACATTCTATGTGATTAATATGTTATTTGTATTGTACCATCATTTTTCACGCTCTGTAAATAAGCTTGTAACATAATTTGTGTGTTTTAATATTCATATGTAAATAGTCATATGTACATTTGTACTGTGTTTGGTATTGTAGTGTACTGTTTTTCTGGAGCTTTTCTCCTTGGGGCCTCCACTGAAAACGGGCTCCTGGCCCAGTCAGACTTTTCCCGGTTAACAAATGTAATAAATGAATAAATAAATAAAATATATCTAGGTGTATACATATATATATATATATATATATATATATATATATATCTATATATATATATATACATATATATATATATATATATATATATATATATATATATATATGTGTGTGTGTGTGTATTTATTTACTGTTTGGTAACCAGGTAGGTGGACTGGTCCAGAGACCCTTTTCAGCCATGTCTTGGGCTCAGAGGCAATAAAAAGTGCAAGTAAACCTAAGTTATATACTTCAAATTTATTCATTTATTGATTGATTGATTTATTTGTCTTAGTTGACCAGGAAAGTCCAACTGGGCAGAACCCATTTTCAGCGGAGGCCTGGGGAGAAAAGCTTCACCACAGTACCTTTTTATTAACAAGTGCTTTTCAGACAGGTCTCAGAACAAAAATATTTACATTTCTAATGAAACAACAAACATAATTACAAGGCAGGTATATGTACTATACTATTTACATCAACAACTGTATGTGTATACAGTTGTTCCAGCTGTAAAATCTTGAATAAGTAAATGGATTAATACTGCAGAAAGGAAACTATATTAAAGAAGTTTAGTGTTCTTTCATTTCAGTAAAGAAACATTTGGAAGGAGTTCAAAATACATAATGAAGTTAGTTATAAAACTATGCAAGAAGGGAGACTTTAGTATTGTATAGGTTTGTAAAGAGTTCAAGAGATATATTGAAGTAAATTATAAAATAATGTAGGAGGGGGTAGAAGATACTGCAGAATAGTACCAATAGCATATGACTGAGAGAGCATGGTATAGGATTAGTTCTATTTAGGCTGCCTCTTCCAAACTGGTGTATCTGGAAGGTTTATAACTTAGGTATACAGGGGATGCATGAGAGGTGTAGACCAGTGGATGGAAGCAGTTAGAAAAAAGAGGAAGATGAAAAGTGTTGTTTAAGTGGGGGGGGGGTGTAAAGGGAAGTATCAATTCAAGTGCAAGAGGGAAGGTTGTTACGGGTGTAATGATCCCAGTAGAAGAGGTCAAAAAGTTAGTGATAAGCAATAAGAAATGTGTGCTTTTATTAAAGGCCTCAATCTGGTGATAGTATAACAAAGTGCTAGGTTTACATAGCTGCAAAACTTAAGAAAGTTCATGTACAGTTATTACATAATTTTTTATACTAGAATGTTAAATAGGCTTTATACATTTCTAGTAAAGTACATTAGTTTACATTACATTTTATCAGTTTACATGAGTTGCAATATAGTCAGATTACACAAAATTTCTTCTTAAAGGTTTAAAACTGAATTTCCTCAAAAAAAAAAAAACTCAAATAGAAATGAGTAAAAAACAGTGATTACAGAGATAGGCCTAGAGACTAAGAAAAGAACACAGGAGTTGTTGTTGTTTGTCTTTCGGCTTTTCCCAGTTAGGGGTCGCCACAGCGGAACTCCGGTTCACTAATGATTGGCAGTAGATTTTCACGAACGCCTTGGTGCCAGCTCGACGTCCAACCTTCAATGAAGGCACGTCAATTTACGCATGTCTTTCGAACGCCACCCAACCATGGGGAGGACATGCAGACTCCACACAGAAGGCACTCCCCACACTCCAGCCAAGAATCGAATGGGAGAAATTCTTGCTGTGAGGCAACAACACAGGAGTAAGATGAGTTAAACAACAAAGGGAAACAATCGAGAGAAGAGAGACTGTAAGCATTTTTAGAATTTTAAGCCTTTTAAAGTATTTATCCATTATCCCTAAAGACATTTACAAGCAACATCCTTGAAAAGGTGCTCAGAAACCTACTTTTTCAACTTTGTAAGAGTATCTTGATTTCTTGTTTCTGCTCATAGTTTGTTCCAGAGACCTGGGCCTACTTGTGAGAAGGCTCTTTTACCAATGACTGTTTTAAATGGTGATGGTCAAGTGATATTAAATTATTTTCATAAGAAGAATACTGATCAGTGGAAAACATCACTATGCATCGTAAATACTATTATATCATCATTACATGTATGAATTTGTTTTTCAAAATAAAATGCATTGAGCATAAAGTGCATTTTCTGTTTATAAAATCTCTGTTGGGAATTCTATATAACATTTGTGCCTCCCCAGCCTCCAAACTTCAATTTCCAGCTCAAAAAGACTGCTAAGACACACCCAAAATAAACATTTCCATCTAATCTCAAATCAGACAGATTTGCAATTCAGCAGTTTCCAAGTATTAATAATCCACTCTGATGGCACCGGAATAATCTGATATGAGAAGGAAAGACTGAACAAGTTATGATGAAATGTCTGTGCCTCATTAACAAGAACAAAAATACACATAATGTTGCTTTGGGTGGCCACCTAATTCACCTTTTTTAAAGCCATTCATAGGAAGAGAGATCTTTAGTGAAGTCATTCTTCTTCTTTCGGCTGCTCCCATTAGGGGCCGCCACAGCAGATCATCTGTTTCCATTTCTTCCTGTCCTCTGCGTCTTGCTTTGTCACACCAACCACCTGCATGTCCTCTCTCACCACATCCATAAACCTTATCTTAGGCCTTCCTCTTTTTCTGTTACCTGGCAGCTTCATCCTTAGCATCTTTTTCCCAATATACTCAGCATCCCTCCTCAGCACATGTCCAAACCAACGTAATCTTGCCTCTCTGGCTTTGTCTCTAAACCTTCCAACCTGGGCTGACCTTCTAATATACTTATTCCTAATCCTGTCCACCCTCATCACATCCAGTGCAAATCTTAACGTCTTTAACTCTGCCACATCCAGCTCTGACTCCTGCCTTTTTGTCACTGCCACTGTCTCCAACCCATATAACATAGCTGGTCTCATTACCCTCTTGTAGACCTTCCCTTTCACTCTTACTGGTACTCGTCTGTCACAAATCACTCCTGACAGTCTTCTCCACCCACTCCATCCTGCCTGTACTCTCTTCTTCACCTCTCTTCTGCACTCACCATTATTCTAAACTGCTGATTCCAAGTATTTGAACTCATCCACCTTCGCCACCTCTACTCCTTGCATCATCACCATTCCTCTATCCTCCCTCTCATTCACACACATATATTCTGTCTTAGTCCTGCTGACCTTCATTCCTCTTCTCTCTAGAGCATATCTCCATCTCTCCAGGGTCTCCTCCACCTGATCCCTACTCTCACTACAGATCACAATGTCCTCTGCAAACATCATAGTCCACGGGGACTCCTGTCTGATCTCGTCTGTCAACCTGTCCATCACCATTGCAAATAAGAAAGGGCTCAGAGCTGATCCTTGATGTAATCCCACCTCCACCTTAAACACATCCCACACTCCCACCGCAGACCTCACCGCTGTCACACTACTACATAACCTGTACCACTCTGACATACTTCTCTGACACTCCCGACTTCTTCATATAATACCACAACTCCTCTCTAGGCACCCTGTCATATGCTTTCTCTAAGTCCACAAAGACACAGTGCATCTCCTTCTGACCTTCTCTGTACTTTGGGGACACAAATCCAGTTTGAGGTTCTAAACATATGGCAGTGAGGTGCGGAGACTTCAAAGATACCAAAAATCAACACGTAGGCGTTGTCTGTAGCAGTTCCGTAAGCATGTCATTCCATCATTATCTGACAAGTAGCACACTGAAAGCAGTTATGTCAGATTCACTCCCACCCAATGGAAAAAGACCACTTCCCCATCAACATTAGCTTTCTGATGACAATAGTCCATTTTCAGTTCTGTCAGTAACATTAGCAATAGACTTCATGGATCTTTGCCAATGGGCTACCACTCATTCCTTTTGATCTAATTTATCCATTTGTTAATATTGCTTTAATTTTATCCTAACCAGAAGAATGTGCCTTCTGCCATCACTCATTGTGCTTACATCTATAACTACAATATCATGATGAGCACTTATGTCATAGTTAAATATTCTACCCTTTTGACATATACTGACTGCTATTTTTTGTCTACTATACTGTTCCATTTTATATAACTCTCTCCCCTACTTCTCTAATCATGGGAAGCATGCAGCAATTCATAACCCTTCACCTAAATGATTGTAAAGAAAATGAGGTTTTAGACTCGTCAATGTTAATTGCCACGTGCATGACATGCTCAGTTTTGAGGTCTCTTTTTCTATTGAAAATCACTACCAGTGCAGTTTCTATTTCCAAACCAACGGTGCATCAGTGTAGATGGGTTTTCCTAGTTCCCCTGAAGTTGTACAATCATGGAGTTGATATATCACTCCTTGCAAAAACTGTGCTTTGTTTTCTTTCAAAGTTTCATTGAACTGAGACCTTGACTAGTTTGTTTCATTAGTTGAAGTTTCAGTATATTTACTGCCACAAATTCTAGAAAAACGATAGTAGTTATATTCATTTTCATCAAATAATAAAGTACACAGTACAAGTAGTAATATTTGCTGGAGGATTGGGCTTCCTTGCTCCTCCTTTTATTTGGTGTGGTGACCCCATATCCCTACACACTCTAAATACGATGACTCCAGGTTTACACAGCTTGAAAGCTAAGAGAAAAACTGGCTTTCAGTAAAACTTTACATTTCTATTCACTCTGAATTGTGACCTTAAAGGTGGTATATTTTAGGGATGTGGTAGAGAGAAAACCTCCACCCCAAATATTACAGTTGAAGAGTGTTGATAAGACACAGATTCCTTTTTACATCTTGAGAACAGTCCATTTTTGCTTACCACTCACTGAAATGTAGCTCTACAGAGTGAAAACTTTCAAGTGTTCCACAATTTAAAATAAATCTGCGAATTCTGACACAGGAAGCCTCACTTCCAGCTTAGGCTCAGCATTTTACTTTTCTCTTAAATGGAATTTGTGTCATGACACAGCCTTTGAAGAGTCGTAATGTAATATTTCCTTCTTGCCTTAATAAGCAAAAGGAAGTCACCAATAACTGAACAGATGCAGTCACACAGTTGCTATGACAACAGAATGCAGCATGGAAACTAGTGCAAAATACCCTTGCTCATACTATCCTTGCATGGTTGTTGCAGACAATAAAATGTTGCACCTTCTGCTTTAGAAACTCTCACCTAAAGCTGTGGATCTTTTAATGGATGTATTCCAGAGGACTCCACGGAAGTTATTTGCTACATGAAACTTTACACTAAAGACTACAAAAAAAGGGTCTCAGCAGAATTTAAAACTGTACTTACTTGAGGCTACCTTTGCAGAGTAAAAGTTAATTGATGCAAAACCCATAAGAATAACATAAACACTTTCTTTCAGTTTAATTTCTCTAAGCCTTTTGGGTTTCTAATACCATAACAGGAATGGACCCCATTCCTAAGTCAAAGTATGATTAAAGTTTGTGAAATTAGTATTGTTTCAATCTTTGATGTTAGCCAAAAGTGCTCTTTGCAGCACCTGCAATGTGTCCAGTAATGACTCCTATTATTGTTGGAACTGCCTGCATGTCCTTCCTCCACATTGCCCTCATTTCTGCCTGAAAATCCAGGTATTTTAAAACTTTGTGTCTGTGTACGTAACATGCTGCAATCACAGGGTGCATCAATTTCAATAATCAATTCTACTTTTATCTTCTTTTCATGAGCTACTATACCTGGTTTTCTTGCATCTATTTTTTGAACAGTTGGTAATGGGTGATCCCATGTGATATAAACTTCATCACGCTATAATGCTTTTTGACTAATGTTTCCAATGCTTCTCAACTACTTCAATATTGTAATGTTTACACAATCCCCAATGCAACAGTCTTATCACATTATTATGCCTTTTAGCACATATGCTCTCTCCCACTACTGTATCGCACCCAACAAGATGTGTGACTGTTTAAAGTTCTGTTTTACAGAACCTCCATTTCTGTCGCTCTCTCTCTCTCTCTCTCCCCCACATGTTAACGGACATTGTAAGCCACTGTATACATAGTCCGCTACCCTGGGCCATCAGTATAAACCTTTCATCTTTTGGTTTGAATTCACCTCTCCTTAACCATGCCTGCATCAGATTCTGATCAACATGAGGTTGTTCCAGGAGTTTTCTGTACTTGGAACTATATTTATGCTTTTTCAACATTTCTTTCCTTCTCATCTGATCCTTTTCATTATATTTTTCCTTTTGTTTTGTTTTTTTGGCACAATTGGTTGCAGGTTGATTTTTGTCTACTTCTTTTTTTATTTCCATTCCTGCTTGACACTGACATGTTTCTGCTAAACTAAGCAGGGAAGTCATCTTAGACTTGTTCCCTTCATGTTTTAAAACGTTCAATATGTTTAGATCTGGTGAGGTCAGCAGATATGTATGCAGTCCTATGATTGTAAAGCGAAACATTTAATCAGTTTTGAAAAGACTCATACCTCCTACAGAATGAGGAACATATAATCTTGGTGTATACAGATTTTATATATCATTTGATTAGCATGAAGCATTTTTCATTTTCCTGTCCAACTAATCCAATACCTTTTCATTTACCCCCAAACTGTAGGTTAGAACAGGAAGAGAACATTTTTTTATAGCCTGGACTTTGTTTTTAGATGTCAGGGCTATTTTTCCGTATTAATTTTAGTCTTCTAAAATATTTCTTACTGAGTTTTGTTTGCATTTGTTCATATTTTACATTTAATCCTTCCAAATATTTATGCAGTCCCTCATGCTCAAGTTCTTTTATATCACATTCCTGTCCCAGACTGATATTTTCTTGGTGCTGCAGCTTTCATGCTTTAAATGTTTAATTTGCAAATTTATCAAGATTAAATTACATTCTTACATCTTCTGAGAAAGTTTTGACCACATCTAGTTGTGCTTTCAGCTCCTCATCTGATGAACTATTCAGTTTTAAATCATCCACAAACAGAAGATGAAAGGTCTTTACACTTTGTTGTTATCTGGGAGCCAAATTGTAAGTGGACAGCTTAATGGCTTAAGGGCAATACAAAAGAGGAGTGGTAACAAAGAGTTACCCTTGGATATCCCCCTTTGAATGTATATCCCAGGGATAATAATTTGCCCTTTGTCATGGCTTAATGGCAAAGTGGTTTGTCATCGTTTCATGGTCACTGTAATATAATTGATCAATGCAGGATGTATCTTATACATCTGTAAGCACTCTGTTATCCATGAATGTGGGATGCTGTCAAATACTTTTTGGTAATCTATCCATGCTATGCTTACATTCTTCCCATTTTTATAATTCTCCATTATGACTATTTAACAACAAATGATCTTTTGTTCCATATGACTTTCTTTTGTTACCTTTTTGTTATAATGCCATGATTGAGTTTTCTTTAAACTCTGTCAGCATCATTTCCAGTATATAGTGAATAAATCAAAGGCAAGTTATAGGTCTATAGTTTTTAGGATACCTTACAGGGTCATTCTTAAGGAAGAGTAATGTTTTCCTGTTGTTAACCAGGTTGGTATCTGTTTGGGATGCTCATATAAGCAGTTCCTACTCAGGGTTAAATCTTCATGGAAAAATGTTAATACTTTTAGACAGAAGTTAGGTATTACATCTGGTCCTGAGGTATTCCAGTTAGGAGCTTTTCTTAATTTTGTTTCAATTTATCTGGCTGTTATTTCATCCCATTTCATATCATATACATTTGAACATCTTAATTTTTCTTTTACTTTTTCTATCCATTCAGCATCTTTGCTATGTACCACTGGGTCTTCATAGATATTTCTCCAAAAGGTGCCTATTTCTTCTTTTTTGGTGGTATTTCTATTCCTTTTGCTTTGTTTCCCAATTCTCTACAAAACATTTTGAGTCATCAATGAATTGCTTATTTTGTACTTTTCTTTTTTATTTATCTGCACATGTTCTAAGTTTTCTTCTGCCTGCATTGATATCTTTAGTTGATTATTTGCAATAGTGTATGATAAATCCTGGTCTGTTCTAATACTGTGCATTGCTTTTATCACGTCTGTCTTTCTAAGTATTTTTATTGATCTGTTCCCTCTCCTATAATCTTCTAACAGTGATACTTTTTGTCTTAACTGCTTATAGTTTTTTCTATTCAATACTTCCATGATGGCATTTAATTTCTACCCTTCCCTTATTGCCCTGTATTTTGTGGTAAGAATTTGTCTGTTATTAATTTAGCTGCACAGCAATATATCTTGTTTACTTCTCTTATATCACATAAAATTATGTTAATAATCTTGATTACTTTGTTCATTTATTTTATCAGACTTCTAACATTTTGGTTCTTACTGACATTTTGTAATCTATTTCTTTCATTGCTCTTAAATGTCTATCCATCTCTATTAAATCATGCAACTCTTACCTTAAATCATTGTCTTCTAAACTGCGGGGACATTCTTTGTTTTCCATGGCCCATAGGCATTCTACAGAAAGTTCAAGAAAATCTTCCTGTGACATATTCTCTTCAGCTTCACCCTGTGTCATCCATTGCTCTTTCGTATGGGAATTCATTGGCCTATCACTCCACAACATTGACTGTGCCACCATTTCCTAACTTCTACTTTACTAGTCTTGTGTTCCACCTCCCCCCTTTGTCATCGTATTTGTTTGTATTGTGAAGGTTTTCATATCTAGGTGCCTTTGCCTGCATTTCTCTTGAAATTATCTTTGGAGTTGCTTTTTTGTATTTATTATTTCACCTTGTCAAATCTGTCTTCCTTTCCCATGTCCATGTTTCTTTTTAATACCTTTCAAAAGTGTCTAGATTTTGTTCTTTATATTTTTGCACTTCCTCAGTCACTTCTTATTCCAAATGGCCCAAGCTTTCTTCGTCTGTATAACTTTTTCATGGATCTTTTGTATCAATGAATACAAATTTGCATCTGAAGCCTTTGACAGTTTTTCTTGTGCAAGTGTTTTTTCTCTTACTGTTTTTTGCATATCTTCTATCTGGAAATTCTGGGCTTCTTGCTTAATAGTAACAATACATAATTTCTTTCTTATCTTCAATAGTCCACTCTATCATTTTTATGGCTCTTTTTCGGCCTGACAGTTTTTGTGGACTACTACTTTCTTCATTGACTTTTTTGTTCCTGTGAAATTATTATGCTTATTGAGATGAAGAGAAAAGTCAAGGTTAGGTTACAGAAATATATGAGAAATTAAGAATAAAGTAACTTAAGGATGTGTTCTGATTAACATGGTGGGGTTGTTCTACTTTAAAAATCAGCGTTAGTAAAAAAAGTTTAATCAGACTCCAAGATGTGGTAGGATCCCAAAACAGCTATTGTGTTACAAAGATCATTTGTATATCCTGAAATTTAATGATCTGACTCCTACTGATTAGAAGGTTTGAACTATCTTATATTCATTATTCAGTGATTTTACTGTTGCAAATGCCATGATGTTCTGTTGTGTACTGTTCTATTTTCTCCTCCCTGGGAGGCAGTCAGCCAAGGTCAGGAGAATTAAAGTTTTCTGCAGAAGTGTTGTCATTTTTATTTTACTATTTTCAGTTTGAAGGGTGTAAACATCTTTTTTTGTTTAGATTCAGGAGATGACTTGGATGGAGAACTATGTTCCAAGGAGTGCTTTGAAACCCTGGCTTCCCACTCTGTTACTTCTTATTCTGTTAGGCTTGCATCAGCTTGGAGGCTTCAGGTTACCTCATCTGATTCTGAATAAATCACAGCTCTGTTTGACAAGATTTTAAGTTGAGCAAGAGAAAAGAAATGAGAACTGAATATTCTTCCTAATTAAAGTTTGAATAACCAGCCACAGTGCTTTGCCTTTAAGTATCACTAAAGAAAATGTATTATCCGAATAGAGATGCTAGTAGTTGAATGCAACTTTTTTCAGCACTCATGTTATTTCAGTTATACCTTTTTAAGCGCAACTTGGGTAACTGTATGGGGAACAGAAAATACACCCCCTGGGATTCCACCTGTGTCCCTGCTGGTCAGGGGCATAGAGTGCTCACTTGTTGGAACTTGGGCTAAATTCTTGGCTAGGCTTGTAAGGGCCTCAGGGCCCATAGCCTAGTAACTTCCAATGATCAAGTACCATGTCCTTTCTTTATATGATTGGACTCTGATCATAATATAATGATTTTTTTTGTCTCTACAGACAGGCTTAAATTGAAGTTTCCTGTATATTCTGACTCCCTCTTGACTTAGCTCACCTTCCTTTCTTGCTTTCCACTGATGGCATGATCTTAGTCCACATTAACCACTCCCGCTCCTCTCTTGAACTTGAACTTCAGGCTGATTTTCACTCCCTTATTCAATGGGTTAGTGATAAACAATTATTCCTTAACTCCTCTACAACAAAAACAAGGCTTTTTGACACTATAGGGTGGGGTGAAGAGGGCATCTACCCCCAGTGCAAAATGTTAGGGGCACAATCGGATCATCCAACCAATACATGAACCATCCCAATCATTGTTTAGTACATGCCGGCTTTTAAAAGCAGAGATTGCATTTGTGGTCGAACATGAGCGCTGCAGCACTCCACGTGTGGTCTAAACTTTAGAAGCTGCAGCGCTTTGTACCAAGCAATGTGCTATTTTGTTTTTTGTATTTGCTAAAACCTGAGGAAGGAGATTCTGGGTCAGGGCTTAGAAACTGGACCTGATTGGCTCTGACATTTCAGGACCCCTATGTACTTGATTGTGGACGTTTTTTGGCCTTCCCTTAAAGACACGTGGGTGAGAGGGGGTGTGTGTATCTGGCCACCTGGTCAGTGTGGCAGTGGAGCAAGCAGACCTTATTTTTATTTATTTTCATTTATTTATTTATTTATTTTCTTTTGTGCTCTTCCCTTGAAGAATGACTGGTGGGAGGAGGCATGCATCTGGCCATGTGATTTGTGTGACAGTGCAGCAAATTGACTTTTTTTTAATGTTTGCTTTTTTATTGAAGAGCAGCAGGTGGGGGTGGGATGTTCTTCATGAAGTATGAGGTAAAAAAAACTCACATTAATCTTCAGATTCTACAAATTCTTTTTTTTATTTAAAAGGAACAAAAACATTATTTACAATATTTACAAGTGACCCAAAGGAGAAACAGTACAATAATAATTAATAAAAAATCCAGAGAAGAAGAAAAAAAAAAAAAAAAAGTCCACAAAAGTCTATATCTCTTTGAACTCATATGATGGAGATTGTGTCTAGTTGCATTACTTCTATGAGTGTAAGTATTTTATTCCAGGGGTTGTCTGACCATTTTCTGGGGAACATTCTTTCTTCCTTGACTTTTATCTCCTTTTGTGCAGTCTCCTTAAGTAGAAATATAAAGTCTTCAAAACACGGAGGAGTTGCAGATTTCCATTTCCTTGTGATACACTTTCTGGCAACCGCCAGAATAGTACATAAAAGATATTGATCTCTTTTATTCATAACTACTAATTCATCTATATTCAAAAATTAAAGACTTTGTTAAAACAAATGTATCATTATAAATAGCTTGAAGAAAATTGCCAATTTTCTCCCAAAATGTTTTAATACAATCATAAAATATATGAAACCAATCCGCTTCACAGCTTAAAGAGCATCTCCAACAAATAACATTTTGATTTGAGTTGAATTTAGCTATTTTATTTGGAGTATAAAAGGCTCTATGCAAAAATTTCCAGGTGAAGATTCGCCATGTTTGTGTATTAGAAGTTAGTTTAATGGAGTATAAAAGATTATTTTTACAATCATTTGACAGATTTGTTGATAAACCTCTAGATATAAAGTTCCAAGTGCTTTGATCTATTTTAGCCTTGTAGACTATTAAAATCTTGTATAGTTTAGATGTTGAATTTGGCCAGTTATGGTTATCATAAATCAGTTCTTGAATATAGTTTATAAGTTTTGGCTTAGACTTGAAGGACGAATCATTAATAATTTTGCATAAATTTTTAGAGTAGAGTAAAATTTTCTGGAGACTTACTTTGTCTACATTTATTATATTAAATTCATTTGTAACTTGTTGACTAGTTAATGTTTTAAGATTATTTATGCATTGGGCCCAACATATGAGATTATTAGATTCCCAATTAATGAGGGTGTTATCATGAATTTTCTTTTTAAATTTCTTTGATGTATTAAATGGTAATAACAGTTCAAACCATGCTTTTATGTCAGGATTTGAGTTTATAAAGGATCTGAATAAATTATAAATATTATTTAAATATGATAGTCCCAATTCACTGAATCAAATGCTTTTTCTATATCTAGCGTGATTATGAGAGCCTCTATATTATCTCTATTTAATATTTCAATAATGGTTAGGATTCTTTGTATATTGTCATAAGCATGTCTGCCATAGATGAAGCCTGTTTGGTCCTCATTTATGATTTGAGTCAAGGATTTTTTAATTCTATTGACTAATATAGACATAAACAATTTGTAATCGTTATTAAGTAGAGAAATCGGTCTATAAGAGCTACAATGGGAGGGGTCCTTGTTCTCTTTTTTTATTGGGGTAATTAATGAATATCGCCAGGAAGGTGGAATTATGTTTTGAGCTTGAATTTCATTTAGAGACTTATGAAGTAAAGAAATTGCAGAATTTGGAAATATCTTGTATAATTCCATTATTATTCCATCTATTCCTGGGGCTTTATTATTCTTACTCTCCTTAATTTTGTCATTTATTTCCTTAAGGGAAATGTGTTTTTCAATATCAGTTTTTAATTTTTCAGGTAATCTATTTATTATACGATTGCTAATTTTTGACTCTATTAAAACAGTATTGTCTTTATTGTTTCCAAAATGATTAGTATAATGAAATTTAAAAGCTTCTAGGATATCATTTATGTCTGATACTTTTTTATTACCTTTTCCTTCATGTACAATATTTGTAATATTGTTTTCTATATTTTGCTTCTTTATTCTCATTGCTAAGTTATGTAAGTGTTTTGGAGATGTTGAGTGTGAACTAAATTTTAGTTTTTCCAAAGCCAAATTTGTCTTATGAGTTAAAATTTCATTATATTTTTTATTTAAATCTTCAATTTCTTTTTTTATTACCTGGGAATTCTTTACGTCAGAAGTATTTGTATTAATTTCTGTTATTTGTTTTTGGATACTGTGCAATTCTGATTCCCATTCTTTTGTTTTGTTTTTAAACCAATATATGATCTTACCATATAAGGCCTTTAGAGTGTCCCATATTATTATATTCTTTAGATCATCAGTAGAATTTATTTCTAAAAAATATTGAATTTCTGAGTCTAGCCATGGTTTAAATTGTTTTAATTTAGTAATGTAAGTTGGTATTCTTGAGGCAAAATTTAGTCTTTTAAAATCTATTTGTAATTTAAGGATTAGGGCATTATGATCAGAGAGTGGGCATGGGATGATAGAAAATTTTATTATCTTCCTATTTAAGTCTGGGGATATAAAAATTTTATCTATTCTTGTTTTAGTATTAAAACGATAATCACTATGTGAGTATAATAATGAGTTAGATTCTTTGAAACTAAATGTATCAATTAATTTTAAGTTTTCTGTCCATTTCTTAAGGTATTTACCTGTGGAAGAGAGACGTAGGTTCCTCTTGTTGGTTGTCTCAGAACTATCTAGAATACAGTTAAAGTCTCCTCCTACTATTAGAATGCCTTTATTTACCCTATTAATTAGCTCTATCTGCTTTTTAACTGTAGATAGTCCAATTCCAGGAATCCAATACACATTTACCAGTGTCCAAATTCTATTCTGAAATTTTATTATTACAATTGAAAGTAACCCTTCTTTATCCTCATAGTTGTAAATAATTTGAGGGTTAGTTACACTTTTCTTCCATAAAATTAAAGCTCCCCTAGTTTTTTTTATATGAGGAGTGAGAAAGAATTAAGTAGTTATTAGGTATCCAGGTGAAGTTGTCATCAGTTTTAAAGTGGGATTCCTGTAGAAATATAACTTGCGCTCTTTGTAATTTTAGATATCGTAGTAAATTTGATCTTTTTATAGTATTATTTAAGCCATTGACATTTAAAGACAACAATGTTATGTCTGTCATTTCTATAGGATATTATATTATAATTTTAAAAGAATACATTGGTAAAGAACTAGTATTTATGAGGACTTGTGAAAACATATATGATAATTTTCCCCTCTTTTCTCTAAGAAGAACACTGAAATGAACAAAACTGTTTCTTTGATAGTTTAACAAATGTTTCAGTTTGGGCCACTGAAAAAAATAAAAAGTGAAAAATATTGTAACAACATACTTTAATTGACTGAAAAATAACTTTACTACATAGTTCCACAAACATGAAGTGCACAGCACTTCTAATCTGATTGATCTGATAAGATCAAACAGATTTTCCCTCAACGTCGACAATCGCATGGAAAAGGATATTCAAAGTTGAGCTCCATTAATTGGATCCTGAAGATATCTTAAAATATTAATATTTGATGAAAGAGTGTATCATGCATTAGTACTATGTTCCTTGAGAAATCGACTCAATAAAGTAATTAATCTTTTACTAGAAGTTTGTACTTATACTAGAGTTAATGTTACTTTTTTAATGAATGTTCTAAGTAGATGTCTATTACAGCTGGAGTAAATATTTCAGCTTATCTGCCCTCCATAGATGTGGTTATGTTACATGAAGTATGTCAGTTGACCTTCTCTTAACAGAGATAAAATGTATAATAATATATACATTTAGATTATATTTGCATTTATTTTGTTGAGCTTCACATTTTAAACAGGTTATTAGTGTGACAGATAGTATTACTATCTTATAATGACTAGTCCACTTTTTTAATTCTTCCTTAATTACTATACTAAGTAAATTCTATATAGCCTCTCTGTGTACATATGTATAAATATACTCCTATATCTACACCAAAACATTTTCACATATAAACACTCATAAATATTAAATAACCTTAATGGGTTACCTAAAAATGTGCGCAATATAATTGAGAATCTGTGTGAGCACTCTTGAAAGGGTTGATACCTTGTTACTGCTGGGAGATGCCTATTTACTGAACTTATTAACCTTATTAGTAGATTAAGTGAACCATCAAAAGGTGTATGAATATTGTGAATGAATATTCTTAATTTTTATCACTAAATCTTACAGCAATTAGTGAAGAGTACCTATATCATTTAACTATACTATTTATGAAGTTTCTTAGGAGTGTGATGGGAGTACACAATATTTCAGACTTGGGGTTGTTGAATATTCAGTAACAGGACTCAAGATTGTTCAATACTTGTTGTAACACATCTTAATACAGTTAATGATTTGAAATAACATGTGTATGTCACAAAGAAACCATGAATACATAAATACTTGAATACATGGGTCTCACCTCATTCATCAAACCCATGTCCAATCCAATGTCAAAACAGTCAAGAACACTACGCTGAGGGTAAAAGCACCTCAACCCCTAAACCCGTTAAATAACTAAACACTAATAAACCTACTATTTTAAAGCTACTAATATTCTCTAGTAATTTGTATAAAACTAAAGTGATTATATATAGCAACTCCAATATTGCCTTGCAGTGAGACAAGCATAGATTTACTGATCATTACTGAAGTGCCTTTAAATCTAAAATGCTGTGTAGTGGTTGACTATATCCTGCTTATTACTATACCTAGAATAAAATCTGCTAACACTTCGATCAGGAATGGTGTGAGGAGGTATGTTATTACTATAGACTTGCACATTACCATCCCACACCATACATAACACTGTTACTGTTTCCAATAAATGAAAGCCAAATCTCATACTTTCAAGAAGTCAATCTCAACCAACTAACACCCAACAAAACACAAGCTCAACAAATGAAGAGAGACCCAAATACATACATAGTGTACTGTTTATGTAAACATTTCTCTAAAACTTTATAAGAGCAGCTCATGAATGTGTCATAGTGTCTCCCAAAAAATGTATAGTGTGCACATAAATTACATTTGACCCTACCATGTTTCCTTTCCTGTTTTTTCCCCATCTGTGACATAAAAGGGAAAAAAAAACTGTTGATATTACTGTATCATTAGGTATCACCGTGAGCATTTATGGCATAGTGGTGTACCCATTAACTGTTAAGATGAAGGGTAAATACAGCAGATTGTGCTTATCTTCAAAAATAATACAATTTATACATAGAAGTTAGCACTGCACTTATAACTGCAGAGAATGCACATAGCAAATATTGTTACGTAAATAGACATGTTTCCCAATTGCAGGATGTTTTGATTATAGCTTTATTTTATATTATTGGTGTTTTACTAATTCAATTTTAAGGTCCGTGTAAGTGAAATTTCGCCAAAATACCAAAATAACAAAGTCAGTTCCACATTGCTGCAGGTTAATGCTAGTCCATTATACAGCTCACGATACTAATACTATTTACTAAATACATGTAGTATAGGTTACAAACAAAGTAGATTCAGTCATTGCTAAAATTAGCACTAACTGCCAAAACTGATAAAACTCTCATCAATTAGCTTGCTCTAGGTTATTAAGCTGAAAAGGAAATTAAAATGCCCATATGAGAGACAAAAAAAAAACAGGTAAAGAGGTGATATACTACCCACTGATCATTACTGCATTCGGATGCTTGTAGGCATCTAAAAGTGGAATATGCAGAAGTATGCATGTATCATTCCTGTCAGGTACTGTATTTATAGGCATTTTTTAATTGATAAGTGGGTAAGCTTACCTGACCTAAAATGCCCTTTTACATGGATGACCCAAACGCAGTCTAAATATGAAGTTCAGAGTCACACAGTAAGAAAATGGGAGCTATCAAAATCAAACCCTGAGCTACAGTCAGTAACTAATCATGGATACAATCTGGCAGTTCCACTGCAATGATTAGTTGGGATTTTATCTCACTTTTAACAGACATAGCGCAGTTGAAAACTGAATTTATGTATTTGCTTGCATTAGTTAACTACACTGCCACACTTTTGGTATTTCCCAACAAAAAGAAAGTAACTAAATGGGCTTTTTTATTTATTTATATATATATATATATATATATATATATATATATATATATATATATATATATATATATATATATATATATATATATATTTTTTTCCCTTTGTTTTAAACATGTGTAGCATACTTTTTCTTTATATGTTATACATTTACCTGTTCGTACTTTTGCTAAAATCTACTCAATTCTTGAACTACTCAGCTTCTGGAGAACAGATTAAAACATAAAGGGGCTAAGGAGTCAGGTCACAGTTAGTATTTTCATTGAATGTTCTAACTGACAAAAAAGACTCTGCAAAAGTGCGCACCACTCGCAAAACTAATGCAGTGTTCTACAAGCCTCAGCTTATAGACATGTTTCTTAACTTATAATGGAATGCTGGGCTATGTTAGTGAAGATATGAGGAAAAAAAACTGACTAGAAAGCTCGAGGGTATACTTTGAAGCAATAATAGTCTCCAAATGACAATTAGAATGTTAAAATGCTAGAAGGCGATTTTCTGCCTTTTTCTTACCATTCACTTCCTTCTTACTCTATACAACGCTCTCACATATTTCTGAAGAAATATTCAAGAAATGCCCTTTTTTTTAGACAGACTATAAAGAATTGGATTTAATTTAATAAAATTTTGCACAGTAACTATTAATCAGTATGTTAATAACTTTATAATAATAGTGGCCTTTCATTTAAATGCTAATACTCTTGTGAGAGTTTAACTAAAGAAAGCTGGAACAAACAAAAAAAAAACACACAACTCTAGCATCTGAAGATTCTATCAAACCACTACCATATTAATATGTTAACATACAGATTATGATACTTCCTAAATAAAGAGAAAACTAATTATGTAACTGAAGTGTAATGAAATTAAGGCTATGTATAAGAATCATACCTTAGTTAATGCTTTGAGAGAAATTGATTCATCAATGTTCTTAACATCAGTTTTTTTTTTTTTTTTCCTCACATCAGTCCAAGTGTTTTTTCCCCGAGGTTCTCTTTAAGGAGGTTGAATTTGACCAGTCCATTTCATCTGGTAGTAGGATTATATTGTTGTTTTTAATGAAGGAAGTGGCTTCTTCAATGGTGTTGAATGATCTCATGTCATTACTATGCTGAATTCTAATTTTGGCAGGATATGCAAGCTGTGCCTTTATTTTGTTTTGTTTTAAGAATTTCACTAAGGGCCATGTTTTCTTTCTTAGTTCCAAGAGTCTTGGTGAATAGTCATTATCAAATCTTATTTGAGATAGCTTGTAAATGACTGGGTTTTTTCTCCATGCAGTTCTCAATATCAGTTCTTTGTCCATAAATGACAGAAATTTAACCACTATAGATCTTGGAAAAGATTTAGTTGAGGCAGAAAGTGGTTTTCTGATGGCTCTGTGTGCTCTTTCGATTCCATAAGACAAGCCTTCTTTCAGCCCTAAGATTTCAAGTAGCCATGAGTTCAAGAATGAAATGATGTCTTCCCCCTCGGTCTTCTCCGGGACTCCAAAAATTCTTATGTTTGTTCTTCTTTCCCTATTCTCCATATCATCTATTTTATTTATTAGCCAAGTATTCTGTTGTAAAAGAAATTCACTATGAAGCTCTTCTTCTTTTAGCCTTCCATCAATATCATTTAGAGATGACTCAATGTCAGTTATTTTTAATTGGTGCTGCTGCAGAATTTCCTTAAAGACTTCAGTTTGTTTTTGGCAACTATCTTTAAGGTTTTCTAGGTTTTCAGTAAACCTGTCCATCTTCAGAGATAAGTCTTGAAGAGTAGTTGATATCAGTTGGATTTCTTTCTTCAGAGAAGAGTCTGAGTGAGAATTCTTAGAGTTACTCATTACTAAACGGCTTAGTTAGTCTTCAGGTTTTTTTGACAGGAAAATTTCGGATTTTCTTCTCCAAAGTTGGTAATTCTATTGTTAGTAGTTTCACATATAAGATTTATCAAAAATTACTTAGTAAAAATAAAATTTTCCTGTTATTTCTAGTATAAATATAAGGAGCTCAAAAACTTGCTGCTATCAGTTAGGCATTAGGCTCTGCCCCCACCATCTCTACAAATTCTTGATCGTCTTGGTCCCACAACTGAATCTGTCACCATCTTCAAATACCTAGGGATTTGATTGGACCCATCCCAAAATTTCCATCTCCATTTGGGCAACACTGGTCTATATCACAACATTGAAGTCTCAGAACTTCGAATGTTCTAACATCGAACTGGAAACCTCGAAGACTGAAAACCCCGAAGACTGAGAACAGCGATCTTTTTTCCCTAGGAAAAAAGTCGTGTTCCAGTACAAAACACGAAACACACAAACACTACAAACTGTTTCACCCCCAACTTGGGGGACTGTGCCCCCCACCCCCCCTACATAAATATACCAACTCCAAGATCGCACCACAGTGGAGGAAATAGTGAAACTGCGGAAACGGCCCACAGAATTCTTTCCCTGGGAAAGAATTTGATGTTCCGCGGCTTCACTATTGTCAGTCTTCGAGGTTTCCAGTTCGATGTTACAACATTCGAAGTTGTGAGACTTCGATGTTGTAATATACACCCAGGAAACACACATAAACATCAAACTTTCTCTCCTGTTCTGCGTTAATAGAATCTCCCTATTTCATTCCAGATCCTGTAAGAATGCCACAGGTAAAGATATCTTACTAGTTCAGGTAGAACATTGCCTCCCTCTAATTACTGCAGTCTGTAAAAGAAATGCAGTCACCATTAAATTATCTCAGACTCCATATGCAGGTTTATCACTGCCTCCACAAGATATGAACACCTCTGCAAAACTATAGAAAAAGCCAAATGGCTACCTGTGAAACAATGTGCTGATTTTTCCCTTACCTCACAGTTATTTAAATGTCTCCTTATTGAAATGCTGGCATTTGAAATGCCAAGTGCCAGCAAGCCGAGGAAAAAAAGACTGAAAACACAGATGAAGAGCGTATCATGAAAATCACTCTTCTTCTTTAAATTTCTTTTTGTAGGGGGTGGACAAGCCTCCCTGCACCCCCATGTGAAGAGCAAGCCCTCCATATCCCCTGAACCTTTATATACTAACTCTGAGACAGAAATATCTCAGAGAAAAGGGAATATTCTGAAAAATGGCATCTCGGACTTAGTATATGTAACTAATCTTTCAGCTATTCAATCTCCGTATTTCAGGACTCACTCTAGCAGGTCCTGACATTTCAAATGCTTACCTTTTTATACTTTTCAATAATGAACCCCCCCCCCACTAGCCTCCAAACTAATCAGGGAAACACCAATGAACAACCTTTAGTCTCAGCCACTCAGATCCTCTCCTCCAGTCTCCAGACTAGGCTTCACTGCATAAACTATGCCTTTTCTGTTCTTGGACCCAAACAGTTATCTTAAACATCATGCCTCATACCCCAGATTCTGATCAGAACAAATACACATTTCAAGACAGAAGGGACATGCAAGTGCTCTCTATATAACTTAACCTCCTCTTAGCCTTCATTTCTCTGCATAGCTTGCAGTGATATTTTTTCTCCTTGGGATATTTTTGCACTCACAGCGTTTTTATTGCATGTTGAACATCCTTCCATTATTCACTCTGTATATATTGTGATCTGTCAGTATATAATATCATGTATTTATTGTCTTTGTACTCTTTGCTGAGACGGCAATAGGTCCATTGGGATCAGTGCCTAATACCTGTTAAAAGTTTCAAAATAAAATGCAATTTTTGTTTTCATGATATGTGGAAGGCATTTTTAGATGATAACTACCATATTACACACTCTCTAGTGGGTAACTCACTGCTGGATGAAGCTTTAACTCTCAAGATCCAGCTGCACAAGGTTCAGATTATCGATAAACAAGGTTCCCCCATAGGGCATCACTGTCTGTGAGTTGTGCAGGAAATTATTCATTTTTTGGGGGAAATTCACTCTTTTTAAAGTTGGTGTGACTATGAAATTGGTGTATATAAGTTTGGGGTGTGGGGGACTTGCCTCCACCATCGAGGGATTCAGCCCCCTCCCACAAAAGCACTTAAAAAGTGTTTTGTGACAAGATATTTTCAGCAAATGCAGTTTGGGGATTCCAATCCTCAGTGCATTCACTTCCATCATAGTGAAACCTTCTCAAGTACTTCAGAAAAACTAAAAGTAGATTTTTGTTCTTCCTACTCTTATTTATCATACTGCTTTTTCATTTTAATAATTGAACTACTATGTGAGGAAATATTACTGTATCTTGGACTCCTATAGCCTGTTTACTGCAGTTAAATTATCTTCTAATGTGACAATACATTCCTGCTATTTTAAAATGAGACATTTGAAGTCATTTAGTTAAGAAGTGATATCCTGTTGAAATATATGGAATACCTGAAAAACATTAGTTATTCTGTCAAACATTAACTGAGTATCACAGCTGACAGGCAATAAAGTACTCTGTTAAAACAATGAGAGCTCACAAGGGAATTCTGTGGAGTTATCTGTACCAGCAATCAAAACAGCTGAGTTTAACAAGAGACATTTAGCAGAATTCTTTTCCCCCTTGTTGGAAGTTATGGGTGACATTTACTAACAAGTTGTTTCAGTTCAATTGTAAAATAATAATGCAGTAAAATCCCTATAATCGCTAGTTATAAATTTGTGTCTCAGGAACAATTAGAGACAAAAGTGTCACTTAAGTTGTTACCACAGCTGAAAGCTGGCCCTCCCCAACATCAGTTTACAATGCCAATACATTGAACCCCACCCCCCCATAATGTGCATTGCTATTAGAAAGAGATTGAAAGAGATTACCCACTTGCCACATTCCCATTGCTTCTCTACACAAGGGATAGAAGCAAGTGCCCCCCCGTTTGTTGATGTACCAGACTACTGACATGTTGTCTGTCTATATAGCAATCTTCTCCAGAGGAAGAACATCCTAAAATGCCTGCAGCACTAGGAGAACTGCTGTCATCATAATCTTTACCACAAACAAAAATTCATGATCTGATGTTGTCTTTTTTGTCGCTTCATCAGCAGATGGATCTCAGGCCTGACCTTGGATCCAACTTTGGCACATTTCAGACTTAGCATTCATAGCTCAAGCTCCTCCCCTTACCCATAATACCCTGCAAACATTGGTACCTCAGATCTCATTTGCTGCTTTCAGAGTCAGACTTGGTAGAAGTAGCTCAAGCTTTCAGATAAGTGAATTTTTTTTTTGGTTACTATAATTGTCTCTCCAATCCTTTTTGGAGTTGTTTATTCTCTGTGTTCTTTCCTCCCTGATAGCAAAAAAAAATAATTTTTGTAGTACTTCATTTATGTATAGGCCTCATGTATTATCCCTTCTATACTAGTCTTCTAGTATCCTTCTTAGCATTGTTGGTATTCCCTCCTTTTTAATCTCATTGGTAGTCTTCCTACAATTGCTGGTATCTGACTTCTTTTTTTGTTGGTGCTGGTGTTTGTTTTTTTGTAGTAGTTGTTTTCTTCATCCAGTTATGTTGGACAAGCCCACTGGTTTCAAAAAGTGCACTTCCTGTGGCCATAAAATCCACAACTCTGATGCTCATCCCGAGTGTGTATATTATCTCGGGGGCCACTCACCTTGATGAAAATTGTGACAATTACTTGGGGTTCAATCATAGAGTCTTGGTCAAGCAAAGAAACAAGTTGGTGTTGAAAGGTCTGCTTCCTTCTTCCTCTTCATCTGTATCTAGAGCTTCCCTTTCCACCAAAAAGTCTGTGAATATATCTAAAAGGGACAAAGGGGAAAAGGCAGCTGAAAAGGCAGTTGAAAAACTCAAGGAGCCAAGGAAACATTCCCCTGACCACTCTCTTCACATGGCCCAATTTCAGCTCCACCTGCTAAAGTTTTGAAGACCTTGGATCTGATTGCATCCCAAGATCTGACTCACATTTTTGAAGGTAATCTGGTTTCTCCCTGGAGATGATACCTTCAAGACTGCAATTTCTTTTTCTGCAAGACATGCCTCGCAGGTTTCAAGATGTTTTAGATGTGAGACTTCCAGGATTGTCCATGTCATACCTGAATGTTTAGTCCTCTTTGACTCTTGTATCTTTTCAGAGCCTTAGAGAGTTTGGACCCATAGCCTTAACACTGGATCTGGGATTGGGGACTTGACTCTGAGACTCTCAAAGCTGTCTCTTCCCCTTAAGGTTTCAGAATTAGATAGATCAACTCTTACTTCTGCTTCAAAGCAAGGTCATAGGCATTTTCAGTGCTATCCTAGTCAGGTAAATTTGGCTCTTACTGGGGTAGTTCTGGGTTATCCCTTGGCTTCGGTCTTCAAGGCACAAAAGACAATTTTCTCCACCTCAGGAGATAGGAAATCCTTGCTGCCCTCAGGTCCTCCCCCTCCACAACTGTATGCCCTGGGAGGACTCCCTGAGGACTTCTGAGTCTTCCCCAGATTATCCCACAGTAGAAGCTCCCCATAAGCAGAAGTGCAAGAGGAGGCACATTGGCTCCCTACAAGAGTGACTAACAGAAGACATGGACTTTGATAAAGGGGAGGGGTCCACAGGTCACCCATTAGAACATTTGATTTGGGGAGATCCTTGAGCTTCTGAGACAGAAAGGTCTTCCAAAGCCCCTTCTCAGGGGAAACTAGTGTTGCTCAAGGCTTTTGGAACTGGCTCATATACTTCTAGACTGGTCCCCCGGTGTATGAAATGGTGGATCTGATTTCTCATTTGGTATGGAAGGATCTGCATGTGGCAGAAACCATCTCCAAAAAGCCAGATAAATGCCAAGTTGCACCCAAGACCATGCCCTCTAGTGCAAGGAGACCTAATTTGATGCTATGCTGGTGGTGGCAGCCACTAAAAAGGAACTTGCCAAGGAAAGTTTTACTGTCCATTCACCTAACTTTGATTGCTGTGTTTGGCACACATAACAAGGTTTCAGAGGGACTTGGCCAAGGAGCTTTTCAAGTCCATTTCATGGTCCATGACTGCTGTGGACAAGAAAATTACATTTTCCCAACTGGCCATCCTTCAGTCCCTCTCAAAAGTCTCCATGTGTTTGATCTCCAGTGCTAGAGATGGTGTTTCTAGAGCCGTAGGTTCAGGCATTATGGTTCGGAGGCATGCCTGGATGTGATTATGCAATTTTGCAGAGCCTTTCAAGATGTCCTTTATCAATGGTCCTTTTAATTGATTCACTCTGGGCTCAAAGTTAAAGGACCTCTCTCCAGGAGTGAACAGGAAGAGAAAACCCTGTCTGCCATAGGAATATGTTTTTTTCTTTTTTTTTTTCCATAATAAATTTTTATTGAAATATATTTTCCAAAAACATTACAAAAAATACAATAAACATCACACACATAAAATACACTATAACTACTACAAACCATTTATACAATATCTACATGAAATGCTTCCTATATTTAATATATTCCTAAAATCAGTATCATGCTAATATAATATTGAAGACCTTTTCCCATATTTTCGGGTTATTAATATTTTTGTTAGTTTGTTTCAGAAGTAATTTATGTGCTAGTATATGTTTTATAGCCACAAGCTTAAAATTATTCCATGATGTCTTATGTGGTTCTAGCCAATTTGTGGCTATATAGAGTTTCATCAGCAAAAAAATATTCATACAAATAATAGTTTGCGATCCGGAAAGCTCTCTTGGAGGAATGTGTAGAATCATAAATTCCCATGACAGTGTAGAACTTTGATAACCCATCTTTTGCAGTTGTACTTTAAGAGAGTTCCAAAGTTTATATACGCATTTACAACTCCAGAACATATGAAGAAGATCCGCTGTTTGATCTGCACAGTATGGACAAATTGGAGAATTCCTAGGGTTAAATTTATGTAATCTAAGATGTGTGTAATATGCATTGTTCCAAATCATCAATTGCGTGTACATCAGTTTTTGAAAAGAAACTGATTTCCTAGTTATATCAATTGCTTTTAATATCTGATTGTCTGTTACTGTTACTTTGTTTACCCAATACTCTGAAAGCAAAATTTTGTCCTGAAATTTCAAATCCTTAATTAATTTGTATGCAGTTGCTATAAATTTAGTGTCTTGTTGGATAGCTAGCCACAATTCAGAGCACTTATCCACAAATCCGGCTGCAGGTTTAAAGTTCCTAAAATAGCTCAAGGCAAGTTCTTTAACTAGTCTCATTATAACAATGTAACTTCTAGGTAGATTCATTTCCTGTCTAATTTGTAAAGCCGATAAGTCAAGTTTATTAAAAGCATCAAATAGAGTCAGATTAACTATTAATGGAAATTTGCTGAGATCGATCAGCTGATTATTTAGTTTAAAATTAGGATTCCTGTGGAAAGGTTGAAGAAGCATCATATATTGCAATAAATCTATGGACTGAAATAAAGTTTGCAAAGATGAGACACAGGTTATTATGTGGTCCATGACCCCATATTTTATCAGACTAATTTTGTCCATAAAGGGTAATGCTTTAGGATTTATTTTCCTATCCAAAATATGCTTATGATTCAAGACCACCCAAGTTGGTATCCATTTTGTATTCGTTACATCATAATTAGCAATTCTTAAAATTTGATTAGCGTTTACAATCAAATAATATGCTTCAAAGTTTGGTAGCTCAAGTCCCGCTCTTGTTTTAGGGGTCATTAATTTCTCATAAGATATTCTAGTTCTTTTTGGGTTCCAGATAAATTTAGCTAGATCTTTATGCATTTGTTTAAAAACTGTTTTCAAATTGATAATTGGGCAGACCTAAATATGTATAACATTCGTGGTAGTATATTCATTTTCACTATTGATACTTTTGCTAATACCGGTAGTTTTAAATTCTTCCATCTGTCACAATCAGCTATTATGTGTTCCCATACTCGTTTAACATTATTGTTATAAAAGTCCTTATTATCCGTAGAGAAGTTGATACCCAAATATTTAATATTTTCTTTACATGTTAACTTCCCCATCAGGGCCATTAATGAAAAAGGTTTTGGGGTTCTTAACGGGAAGATATTCGTTTTCTGTAAGTTAATTTTATAGTTAGAAACTACCGGAAATTTGTTTATGAGCTTTAATATCTTTACACTGTCCGAAATTGGGGTTGTACAATAAATAATAAGATCATCGGCGAATGCTGACATTAATATTTTATTCCTATAAATTATTGGTGCATTATGATACAAATTTTGCTTGATATATAAAAATAGGGGTTCTAGATATAGGTTAAACAATAAGGGGGACATGGGACAACCCTGACGAGTACCATTTTTAATCTGTATTCTGTTAGAATAAGTCCTATTGATGTATAGCGTAGTGTATGGATTACTATATAATATTTGTAGTATCTGAATAAATTCTTGGGGCAAGTTAAAATAAGGTAACACATCAAACAAAAACTTTATGTCTACTCTATCAAATGCTTTCTGGGCATCTATTATAAGAGCATAGATATTAAAGTTGTTTTGTTTAGCATACGTCATCATATTATGCAGTGTAAGTATGTTATCGCTAGTTTGTCTAGTTGCCATAAATCCAGCTTGTTCCTTAGAAATTAGATATATCAAAACCTTCTTTAGTCTTGATGCTATAATTGATGTTAAAATTTTCATATCCACATTCATTAGTGCTATTGGTCTGTAATTATCTGGGTTAAGGGGATCTGAATTGGTTTTATGTATGAAAATTGTTTTTGATGCATTGAGGTGGGGGTCACTAATTTTATTTTTAGTTATATAATTAAATACATGAGACAATTCTTTTCCCAAACTATCAGCAAACTCTTTGTAAAATTCAGCTGTAATACCATCAGGCCCTGGCGACTTATGTGCTTTCATATGTTGAATTGTATATACTATTTCTTCTTTAGAAATAGGTTTAATCAGGTCACTTTGCAGGCTCTCTTCTAATTCTGGAAAGTAAATTTTTTGCAGAAAACTTTTATTCTGGTTATGTAGAGACCTATCAGTTTGCCCCTCATACACCTTAGTATAGATTTTCCCAAAAACATCAACAATATCCTCAGTTTTAGAATATATTGTGTCGTTATACTGTATTTCCGAAATATATCCAGTTGTTTTTGATTGATTTATAATCCCTGCCAGTGCTTTTGATGGTATTTGAACATTATTAGCATATTTCACTAAACACCTATGTTCCTTGAAGTGTTAATTTATTATTATGAAGCAAAAAGAGATCCCTTTGAAGCTTCAACGTTTCCTCCTCAGTTTGAGCATTAAAATTCTGAATCAGCTCATTATCAAGTTGTTTTATTCTTATTTCTAGTTTTTGAATATCACTATTATGAATTTTCTTATAATATAAGGCTTTTTGTATAAGAAATCCTCTAATTTGAGCTTTAGCTGTCGCCCATTCAATGTCAGGAGTATGTTTTTGGAGCTTCAAGCTATCTGTAAATTCTTTCAAATATTTTATAATTCCATCTGCTATCTCTTTTTTACTTAAAAGATTTGGGTTGAGTGACCAATTATAACCCCTATGCCTTCTTGTGTCTTTTAAATCTTTAGAAAATTTTAACGAAAATTTTGAGTGATCTGATAGATGACGAGTATGTATAACCACCACTGGTTCTAAATTCGTTAGTGCTTTAGATATCAAAAAGTAATCTATTCTAGCCCACATTTTGTGGCATGGTGAATAGAAGGTGTATTTATTTGCATTATTAATATCTTGTGAATAAGAAAAGGGGTCATATAATTGAAAATCTTCCTTAAAATCATTTAATGCTATCCCGGCCTGCTTATTAAATGCTCTTTATGGACAAGACCTATCCAACTTTGGATTTTGATAGGTATTCCAGTCCCCACCCACAATAAAATAATAACCATCATATTGTGTTAATATTGGATATAATGATGCTATGAAACTGTGTTGATCATTACATGGGGCATATATATTCAAAAGTAGGATAGGTTTATCAAATGCATTATCCGATAAAATCACATAACACCATCGCCCATTTGGATCCACTTTGGAGTCTAAAATCCTATCTTTGTATTGGGTTTTGATAATTATAGCCACTCCCGCACTGTTTGTCTTACCTTTTTTCTAATATCATTCCATTGTTCATTCATCAAATGTGTTTCCTGTAGAAATACAAACAGTGCTTTGTCCTGTAATAATATGTGTAGCAACAGCTTTCTCTTCTTCAAGTTCTGGAGCCCTTTAACATTCCATGAGTTCAACTCCCACATTCGCAGGTCTTGGTATCAAATAACAATATAAGAGGGGAATTATCAAATTGACATGTATTGACTGTACACTATATCTAATCTGGAAGCATTTCCTACATCCCGTCCCTAACCAGTGCTTACCCACTTTACCCCTGGACCAGGATTTAAATAGGTCTTGCATAAGAGAAAATATAAACAAGGTTAAACATACCAACACATTGAAAAACTTCAGGTAATAACATTTAAAACATTTCCTAAACTTACAACCTATATATTCTAGCATATCTACATCAAAGTCTAAACTACACATTCCCTACCAAACACCGCTACTTAACTACAGCTTTGGTTTAACTATTAGTTAAACAAATCTCATTTCTAAGGTTATTACTGTGTAAAGGAAAGTTTTAGTAGATTGGGTACTTATTTTATCCTACCTTAAGTATCTGTTTTGTTGCAATCATTATGTACATAAACTTTTTACAGAAGAGAGGAGAGAGAAAAAAAAAAAATGCATCCTACATTTTAAATCTGTACCCTACACAGTGCCTGCCACTCACTGCATATAGTAAAAAAAACGATTTTGGTTCACACCTATAAAAGAAGAAAAAAATAGTAAAAGTACATGTTATTATGTGCTTTAAGTACATACTGTAATGTTATTTCGTTATAAAAAGAACATTAACATATTATTTTCAGTTCTCTTTATCCTCTCAAGCCAGGAAATCATCAGAAATACTCACGACGGGGGACCTCTTTCACAGCAGGACCACAGGAAGTGTTACATCCAAATCGACATTCTCAGTTGAAATCCAGGCATTTCCTGTTTACCACACAATGGAAATAGACCTTGGAGGTCATAAAAGTCTGGAAACCAGACAGCAGACCCTCAGATTAGCATAAACAAACAGTTTTATTGCTTTTTCAGAGGCCTGAACAGTTTAGTGAAGAAACAAAGGATTAGAAAAGCCTTGAGGTAAAATACATGCTGGATCTGACTACAGGAACATGCCAGTCTCAATGGAAGTTCTTTTCAGCCCTCTGATGCAGGTAGAACTTTAAAAACTTTCAGAAACACTTCTTTTGCCTGTTTTTTTATTGGAAACAGAATATTTAGTGCCATCCACCATAAATGTAAGCATATTGGGGTATTTCATCTGGAATTTAATTTGTTTATCAATCAGAAATTTACAGTAAGCAGATAAAGACTCTCTAGCCTGCCTTACTTGTAATAGTAAATCTTGAGCCAGAAATATTTTAACATTTTTCCACATAACATAGCCACTATTTTTTTTGCAGAAAACAGTATTTTGCTAACATCTTGAAAGTTCAATATCTTAACATATACAGGTCTAGGCATAGTAGAAGCTTGTACCTCTCTCAGCGCTCTGTGTGCCCTTTCTATTACAATCTGTTTCACCCCATCAGCATCATTTAACAGGATTTCAAATATTTGTGTTATGGCTGGTATTAGCTCTGCATACTGGATGTTTTCAGGGATTTCTCTTATAATAATATTATTTCTTCTAGACCTTGCTTCTAAATCAATAAGTTTATTTTGCATGGCTTGTACATCCACATCACATACCTTTCATTTTTTCTCCAGCATGTCAATTTTGTCCTCTATTTCAGAAATTCTGGTCTCAGTTTTGTCCATTCTCTGAAGCAATTGATTGCATAAAACTCCAAATGTTTGTATTTGTGAGGTCAAGTCCTTTAGAACTTCCTGTATAGGTAGTAAAGCATGTTTGATATCCTCCATGTTTAGTGGCTGATCAGTCCTGGATCTAGTTTCTGGTTTCTGTTGTTCCTGCTGTCTAGTAATCCTTTGTTTTTTCGCAGTTCCATCCTTTACTGGCGACTGTAGTTCTGACAATTTTGTCTTAGTAGTAGTTGTTTCCATGGTTCTTCCTTGTTGCAAGATTTTTCTTTCCCCAAGCAGAAAGGCAGAATAAAGAAAGCACACAGTCCTTTGTTTGTTTCTCTCTTCAGAGCAAAGTAATCACTTGTAATCCTGATGGATAAATACTTTTTTTTCCCACTTTTTTAACTGATTTTAGATTAGGTAAGTATAAATGCAACTTTTTATCATCAATTTGATGTTTAAACCTCCTGATACCCACTCAGATCAGAGATATTCCTTGGGTTAATTGAAGAGCTGCAGTTTAGCAGTGTTTACAGCATGGCAGCCATCTTTAATCAGGAATATGTTTTTTCTAACCCTCAAAAAACCTGTCTGCCATAGAAATATGTTTTTTCTAACCCTCAGAGGACCTTTTCTAGAAACCCAAAAGGAGGTAGGACAATGAAGTTCCAAATATCACAAGGGTCATCCCAGGGATCGTACAGAGATTGATTGCCCCATGGTAGAGGGGGGAATTCCAGTGGTAGATGTCATCCATGTGGCAGAGGAGGCCCACAAAAACAAGGCTTCATAGGTCCATTTATTGAGAAACCTTATGTCTACTCCAGAAGGATTGCCTGACTGCTGCACTCTAGAGGCAGTCAGGGGCACTTATTTCTGCACTTAGAAGCCTGGACAAACATCATAAATTACCAGAGTCTATTACCTTCACTTTTCCCATCCTCCCCCCAATAAAATCAAGGAAAGCTCCCAATGTGCCACCCCGCCAAAAGAAAGATAAAGCCTTAAAAGTCAAAAAGCTACTAGCAAAACGAGTCATCCCAAAGGTTCCACCAGACCAGCCAGGGTTCAGAACTTATTCAAGATTCCTTTTGGTGCCAAGTAAAATGAGTACCTTAGGCCAATTTTACACCTAAGCCATCTAAAACTGTTTGTAAAATGCTAAAAGTTAAGAATGTTCATGCTTCAGTTCATACTTTGAATTCGGAGGAAGGATGATTAGATGTGCTCAATAGATCTCCAAGATGCGTACTATCAAATTAAACTAGATAAGCAATCTAGGAGGTATGTTCACTTCCAACTGGGGACAGTCACATCCAGTTCAGATCCCTGCCCTTTGGTCTCACCCCCCCCCCTCATGTGTTCACCAAATGTACGGCAGTGGTTGCAGCTCACTCAAGATTGCTAGGATTCTGGGGTTTTCACTACCTTGACAACTGGCTTCTCACCATTCCCAGCAGATTCACAACAGGGAGTGCTTGCTTTATCTATGCATCCATCTGGGGATCACAGTCAATTACAGCAAATCACACTTTTCTGCCACTCAAGTTCTGGAGGTTATAAGTGTTTACTTGGATACACTTTCTCAGATAGACTATCTTAGTCCAGACTATCCACTTTGCAACATCTAGCTGCATATCTTTTGTCTCTTCATTATCCTCTGCCAGGTTGGATTTACAGCTCCTCGTGTCTATGGCTGCCTCCATAATACTGGTAATATGAAAATACTACTGTGGACACTGGCTGTCCAAAGGTGAATAAGATGGTAACCCATGAATTCTCCTACTCAAATACACCAAAGTTTGCAAAGAACATGGCAACTGGTGGATCCATACCCCAGAAGCTCCACATAGTCTACTCTTTTTTTCCACCCTTGGTGAAGGCCACACTGATCATGGATGTTTCCCCACTGGGTTGGGGGAGGAGGACTACTTGAGAAAGACAGTTCAAGAAACATGGTGCCCTTTAGAGGACAATATGCACATCAGTGTCCTAGAGGTGAGAGCAGTCCTGTAAGTACTGTAGGTATTCCATGTTTTCCTCTGGGGATAATTGCTATACAGACAGACAGGCAGACAACATGTCAGTAATCTAGTACATCAACAAGTGGGGAGGGGACTGCTCCTGTCCATTGTGTCTAGAAGCAGCAAGAGCATGGCAGTGGGCAAAAGAGCATGGCAGTGGGCAAAAGAGCATGGCAGTGAGCAAAAGAGCATGGCAGTGGGCAAAAGAGCATGGCAGTGGGCAAAAGAGCATGGCAGTGGGCAAAAGAGCATGACAGTGGGCAATCTCTTCCAATCTTTTTTTAATAGCAATGTACATTCTGAGGAAGTCCAATGTATTAGCAGACAGACTGAGCAAATCTATTCTATTGTCTAACAAGTCATCTCTCAATCCATAATTTTTTAATAGCAATGTACATTCTGAGGAAGTCCAATGTATTAGCAGACAGACTGAGCAAATCTATTCTATTGTCTAACAAGTCATCTCTCAATCCATCAGTGGCGAAGCTGATATTTCATCAGTGGGGTTAGACATGCTGTGATTTTTTCCCCTCTAACCACAATTCCAAATGAAGCAGGTTTTTTCTCCTGATTCCCCCAGTGGGGGAGGCACCAAGAGGTGCTCTGATCCATGACTACCACTAATCTCCTCTATGCTTCTCCACCTAACCCCCATCCTAAAATATCTATATAAAGTGTGTCAACAGAAGAGGATAGTAATCCTCATGGCTGCTTTTTGACCTTGACAAATGCAGTTTCCCTTCATTTTCCCTCACTTAGTGCATCCTCCTTGGGTTCAGAATCTCTCTACAGATCTCCCAACTCACCCATTTGATATGCCTCATCCAGACATCCAAGCTGTCAAGCTTACCTCAAGGTTTTTCCACTTCAAGTGATGGCTAGGCAGTCCAGGCTTTCTTCTCTGGCTATACACATTCTCACTTCCTCCAAAAAGGACTCTACTAGGAAAATATACAAGAACAAATAGAAATGGTTTTCTATCAGTGCTGATGTAAGACATTTGCTTTCTTTTTCAACTCCTGTTCCAGCTGTTCTATATTTTCCTATCGTTTCTTGCTTCAATCTTTTGTGAGGGAGCAAGTTATTCTTACAGTTAAGGTACAGTTAGCTGCTATTTCCAATTTTCATATTGGAAAAATCATTCCTCCCTGGCATCTCTCAAACTGTGCAAAGGATTCCTCAAGGGTATCTTTCTTCACAGACTACCTGTTAAGGACCCTACCCCTCCTTGGGGATCCTACAGTACTTTTATAGGCCTTGACACAACCCCCCTTTGAACCAGATGCTAAAGTAGATTTAAAGTATTTACCTGGAAAACCAATTTTATAGTTGTTATTAGATTAGCCAGGTAAGTATCTGAACTTGAGGCACTGTCTTGTCAGCTATCTTATTTAACTTTTTGATAATGACAGAATTTCTATTTGAACCAACCCTTCCTTTTTGGCAAACATAGCCTCAGAAAATATGCTAATTTTTTTCTGAAATTCTCTAACAAAGGGGAATATATGCTTCTTTTATTGGATGTAAATAGACAGCTCAGGCTCTATTTCCATGCCAAAAGTTTTCCGAAAATCTTATCAGTTCAGTTCCTTCTAAAAGGCAAGATTAGGTCACTCTGTGTCCAAAGTAACCATAGCTAGATGACTTATTGATTGTATTTCTCATGTCTACAAAGAAAAAGGTTTGATCTTACCAAGGCCTCCAAGGGCTCATTCCAAAAGATCCATTCCCATTTCTTCTGCCTTCTTTGCAAGAACTTCAATAGATGGCATTTGTGCGGCTGCCACTTAGTCTAATGCTCATACCTTTATTCCTCATTACAAACTGGATATGTTTTCAAGAGATGGGGGGGGGGGGGTATTTGCTTCTGCTGTCCTCCAGAATATGCTTCCATGCAGACCACTCTGGGATTCAGCAGTAGTGGATTCTGTCTTATCAGTTAAGAAATGGACAAAAAAGACATCATTAGATACAAAAGTTATGTAGTCACCATAACAATGCATCTGTGTTGTCTTCTTTCATCCTTTCTTAACCTCTCTCCCTTCATTCCCCCTTCCATTTATGGAAGATTTATGTATGGCTCTCTAGTATGATCTGAGGGATATTCCGTATTGGTCTTTCTCCTTTTTTAGATCCAGACCTTCTATTGTTTTATCACTGGTACCTTGGTACCATCTATTTTGCCTTTTATGAATACCATGGTATTCAGCCTTTTGCTTTTTAAGATTAAGGGGGCAAACTCAATCTGAGGTAATACAGGGTTTGGAAGGGGTTATGGGAAAAGGGAAGAGCTTGAGCTACGGATCCTAAGTCTGAAAACTGACTGCAATGGATCCAAGGTCATATCTGAGACACATCAGTTGACGAAGGATGAAAACAGACACCACAAATGCATCATTATGGAGAGAACATAACTTTTGTTTTTTTAACAAATTTGGTTTATTCTCTATACAGCAATAGTGGAGTCAAGACATTCATATATATTAAATTATTTAATATAATACTAATCAGAAATACTTCATCATTTAAGGAGAACTATAGCAAAGTGTCATAGTTTATAACTTTGCAGCCTGTGCAGGTGCTGGTTCAAACCACTGCTGAAAACAAAAGGTTTTATAAAGTTACTCATAGGACTTGGGGAAAGTTTGTCTTGCAAAGTAGCCCCAAAGTAGTCATTCTGCAAATGGTAATTGAAAAAGATATTCAATTAGTTTTGTCACAGTATAAAGATGAATAGGAAGGGAATTATTCTAGGGTAATACAGATTGTATGCCTCCTGCAAGCAAGGCATTTTAATGTTAGGAGAGCATATAGGTCAGTCAAAGATTAAAAATTATCCAAGTTTTAAACTCTGCTAATCCTGAATACTAAGCATGGTAGCATTATTTATAAGATAAAGTGTTGCTTATGATATCCGTAGCAAATGTCATGTTTACAATATATTTACAAAAATGAATTACCTCTGAAATTCTTTACTCAAGAATTCTGACAAAGCCAAAAATAATGGGGGTCAAAGGGCCAAAATTAGGGAACATTTTAAATATTGCTCTTATACACTTGGAAAGTAGCTAGAGTAACAAACTTTGCATTATCATACATTTTTTAAAGAATATGAAATCTGAAACAAAAATGTCTGTCATTATTTAATGACTGCAGCCCTTAATGTTTTGCAAGAAAATAACAAATTTTACCAAAATATATGAGGCAAAATTCAGGACATGCTGCAAAATTCTGGACAGCTGAAAGGTGTGTGTATTGTAACCATAGATCTGTGAACTGTCTAGAGATTAACAGAATGTCCAGATTTTTTATTCATATTTTTGGTCTGCTCCTCACAAAATTTCTGTTTTTTGGGCAAATCATTGGGCATTGAAGTCACAAAATAATGCCATACCTTTGAGTTTCAGACTTAACATCCTTCTGAAAATACATGCTAACAAAACCTGTTATTCAGCAACTTTTTTAAGTTTATAAAAACAATAATTAAAATCTGCCATTGATTTGGGGCCTTTGTGGCCCCATTATTTTTGTCTTTGTTCACATTTCTTATACCTAGAAGTTGAGATGAATAATTGTAGCTGGCAAACAATTACTGTACACTTGTTATTTTGTACCCTTCATTGTGGACACTGAATAAATTTTCATTGTTTCCTTTAAGTAGCTTTTTTTATTTCCTTCTAGAACTAAGAGGTCTTAGCATTTAGGTATAATGTTCTGTTTAGTTTTATTAATATTCTAATGTTCATTGAACAAGTCTTTCCCAGATTCTGTGATCCCAGATGGTGTTACTTTGGCCAATACATTTATTCTGTAATGCTGATTGACATTGACCATATCTTAGCCATTATAGTGCTTTTTTTAATTAGATATGCAGTAATTACATGGAAATGTCATGCTCTACTGGAGTTAAACATGATATAGGTTATTTGTGGTTACTTAGCCTGCAAAAATGTGTTGACTAAGGGAAGCACTTAAGTGAAAATGCAGGCTACAATATTTTTATTCACATAAGGTTCATGCTTAATTCCTGAGACATGCTCTTGCTCATGCAGTCACAGGCTGTAGCACAATCACAGAGTTTTAATGAAAGGCCTGCACCTGTACAACCTGAGGTTTGCAGCACATGTGTAGATTTTACATTGTTTTCATGTATTATGAGAACACAGTTACCACCATACCTCTAAACTGTACAGATCGTCACAGAATGCCCATTTTTTTGCCTCACATTTTTGGTCTGTTTCTCATAAAATTGTGGTTTTCTGGCAAATTGTTGATAAGTCATTCAGGGTTAAAATCAGAAAATAATGATAGACATTTGAGTTTCAGACTTCACTCCTTTCAGAAAATTCATGTTAATGCAAAACTTGTTATTCTATCAACTTTCTAAGTTTGTAAGAACAATATTTAAAAGTGTCCCTATTTTGGGGTCTTTGTCCCCATTATTTATGGCTTTGTCCAGATTTTTTTGCTCTAAGAGGCCGAGAGGTATGATTGCCACATATAAACATATGCTCTTTTTTGCATGACCCCCTTTCATACCTGTGATTAGTTGAAGATGGACCAGCATTGTATAAAAAGCAATTATTGTAAGGTGAAAGGTGACTTGGAATGACATAGATATGTGCCATATGTTTGATACAGCATTATGCTGTTTTCTGCTACATTTTATATTTTTTTCATTTCTTAGATCCATACATTTTTCTTAAGCAACCTGCATAGCTGCCTGCTTTGCCACTGTCTGACTTGTTAAGACATGTATATTGTGTTATGTGAGTCTCGTGATCAGTGTTGTTACAAATAAGACAAAACATACCTGGTTATTTTGCAACCCTTATAGAGTTATATTACCTGTAAATTAGTAACAGTTGATTGCAAGTAAAGTGAAAAAGTTCTAACAGATATGTAACTAGAGAATAACAATGCTTTTATAAATCTAAGGTATATGCGTTACACTGTAGCCAAGACAGTCTATCAAAATCTTACAGAGGAACATCAGAGAAATAGTTCATACTGAGTATCTGTGTCCTTTTATAGGGCATGTCTATGAAAGCAGCAACAGTGACCTCCTAAATATGCAACTCATCTACAGACATGAAGGTGCATGATTATAGCCGATATATGGCAGTCACTCGTGAGTAAGAAAAGGTGTGTCACTTGACTTGTGATGTTACACAGCATCATGTGAGTCCAACCATTGCAAAGTCATTTTATAGGACACTGTTGAAAGGTTATCTTTTAAATCTCACTTTTGAATGTGCCATAGTTTCTGCATAAAACAAGTACTAGGTCTAATGCTGCACTATTTATTGAATTATGTTTGCTGAGTACATGTGATTTAGTCATGTTTTTATATTGTATATAAAGTGGTTTGCATTGTGCATCTATAATCTGAAGACATATCCAAGTTATGTGTATGTAAGACAAATGTGCTCCCTATAGTTTTATAAAGTTTCCATTTTTTCATTCATGATGATTCACACCTTGATTTGTTATCTAGTCCTTCCTACACTGTCTAATCTCTGTTTGTCTGATGTTTCCTTTGCCATTGTGCTCCCCTCCCTCATTATGACATCACTTCTCCTGTCAGTCTTGTCTGTTTTTTTGTGTTTGAATGTCTCTGATAACTCTCTTAACCCTCCTACCTTGTTGTTATTTCTCTTACATACTTTCTCTTCATACATCTATCTATCTATCTATCTATCTATCTATCTATCTATCTATCTATCTATCTATCTATCTATCTCTCTATCTATCTATCTATCTCTACACACACAAGCACACACATGTGCGCGAGCATGAGTATAAATATGTGAATGTGTATGTGTGCAATGCATATATTTGTGTGTGTGTGTGTGTGTGTGTGTGTGTGTGTGTGTGTGTGTGTGTGTGTGTGTGTGTGTGTGCGTGTGCAATGCATATGTGTGTGTGTCTGCGTGTGTGTGTGTGTGTGTGTGTGTGTGTGTGTGTGTGTGTGTGTGTGTGTGTGTGTGTGTGTGTGTGTATAGTATGGTTATATCTATCTAGATCACCCAACAACTGCATTGACATACACTTCATTGTCCATAAATTATCAAAACGGAATTCCCTAACATTCTAGCAAGCATGCATCAAGTATGAACCTCATAGTATGCAAAACTAAAACAAAAAAATATGTTTTTTACTCTGCCCCCACAACCCCATGCTAATTATATATACTGTTAATTATATATACCAACTCCGACATTGCAGAACAGTAGGGAAAGGGCAAAGTCCCACTCCCATTGTACAATGAACCCGCATGCAAAGCAGCTGCCATCCTGCGATAATCCAGCAGTTCAAAATAACAACACACCTTACAAAAATAAAGATAAATATGCAGAGAGGCAGTAGTAGATTGAAAGCATCCAGTAGAAACAATAAAATACTCCCATAACAAAACATCTGGACACCACCACAGCAAATGCGATACTTTATAGCAAAATTTTCAAACACCATCACTGCAAATACGTTACTTTTAAGCTCTTTATTTCACCAAAAAAATAAAAAAAACCTTCTTGTAAGCGCTTTCGGGTTAAATCAAACCCTTCATCAGACAAATAGTTATCTCTCATAGTACAAACATTTAAATATCAATAATATATTTATATATTATATATAATATATAATATATTATATATAATATATAATATATTATATATAATATATAATATAAAAAACATTAGTTATTAAATAATGTCCATTTATAGTTCATATATTTATATATTTAATCAAATCATTATCCATTATAACCAATATTAAATATCTATAAATATCAAAATAAAATGTATTGAAGTAATATAATAGATCAATTCATAATCTATTATTATAATAAATATATAAATATAAGTGTATAGATAAAAACATATCTATGTATTATGAATTACTATATGAATGTTTTATTTACAATAGTTTTTTATTTTTAGTATGTATTCATTTGATTAAATATTGTTTTTAATATAATATATACATAAGCGTTTATTGTGCTTAGAAAGAGATGATCTAGATAAGCACTTTTGAATACTGACACTTGTAAATGGTCAGTATTTCTTTAAGGTGGACTTTTGGCGCCAAACTTTGATATTTAAATGTTTGTACTATGAGAGATAACTATTTGTCTGATGAAGGGTTTGATTTAACCCGAAAGCGCTTACAAGAAGCTTTTGTTTTATTTTTTTGGTGAAATAAAGAGCTTAAAAGTATCGTATTTGCCGTGGTGGTGTTTGGAAATTTTGCTATAAAGTAACACCTTACAAAAACTTTGATCTAATGAATGTTTGATTAAACTCACTACACCCATATATGCATGTATATAACTCAAACCTTCACAAGCCACTCACTCCACAGCTCCTCTGCTTGTTGTGCACACCAAAAGTAATTACAGGGAAGTTTCTCCTGGAAGTCCCCCCCCCACACCTTCAAGGACATAAACAAAAATAGATTTCACTTGTAACAGGACAGGTCTCACACAAAAAGAAAAGATACAACAAGGCTACCCATTTCAAGCTTTTCACATAGGTTATTGCAGGGAATTTTCTCCTGGAAGTCCCCTCCCTGCCCTTCGAGGACATAAACAAAAATAGATTTCGACCACTCACTTGTTACAGGACAGGTCTCACACAAAAAGAAAAGGAAGAACAAGGTTAACCATTTCAAGCTTTTCATGTAGGTGAATACTGTTGTATACATAATCGGAGATTAGAGCATTTGTTTTCTCATTCTATAGTGTGCACAACAGTTAGGGCTTCCAAAGTTAACCCCAATCTAAACTCCAGTCAATATCTGATTAAAGTAAATTCCTCATAGTCACGACTACATGGCTCTGCCTGTCTATATTTCAGCCTACTAATATTTTACAGTAACTTATTTATCCAAGTTAAATAATTGCTGCAGACTTATTAAAATACCTACCCAACCCTATTAATTAGGTTTAGTGCACAGTCACCCCCATAAGTGTATTGTTGATAACCCCATTCAATAAAGTTAAATGCTTGATTCCACATACCTTTCTTTAATCCTCCACTGATAGTTTTCACTCTCAGCCCTGCAGGGCAAGTGTACCCACTCTGTTCGCTCCGCTCACTCCACTCCCCTACCCTGCCCCCAATTTCCACCCACCCCCATTACCTCTACTTTTATTCTAACCCCCCCTAATCACCTGACTATAAGTCCAACCCCTAATTGCCTAATCTCTAGCCCAACTCACTCTTTTCACCTCCCTTCCACCCTCCAATCCATTTACTTCTTACACTGATCCCACTCTGAGTAACACATATCAAGCCAACTCACCTCCACCCTTACACACAACCAACCAAGAATAGTAATTGTAGCATTCACTCTAAGGGCTATCATGTTACCCACACTCAGATCCCTATCACTAGTGCTACTATCACTAACCTTCCTCACTTCCTTACAAACAAATCAACCACTGCATAATTACTGTTATCATACTACCCACACTAGTCCACCCTCTCAAACCCACTCACACTTTATCTGCCGTACAATTATAAATCTCACAACTACAACGTACGCACATACAATCATAATACAAACTTATTACACAAGGAAAAACACACATAGACCAAGCTCACAAACAATTAATATTAAAAAGCACATGCTGACACTCCTACACATTCTGCTAACCTCTGGTGACATTCACCCAAATCCAGGTCCTCTCACAGCCAAACAAACATCTGACCTGCTGATTCTAAATCTCAACATAAGAAGCATTACCAACAAGTGAACAGATCTACATGCGTTCACGTTCATAGCCCATTTCAACCCTGATATACTCACCATTACAGAGACCTGGCTTAAACCCAGTATCCAAGATGAAGACTTTCTACCCCCTGGGTATAATACACTTAGATCTGATAGAATAAGCAGGAAAGGAGGAGGAGTAGCCATATTCTTTAAAAACACCCTTAACCTCCAGCTCCTGCATACCACACCACCCACACTTCAGAATGCTGAAGTCCTATTTTCTGTCCTCTCCATAAAAAACACCAAGAAGGTCAATATAATATGCTGCTACATACCCCAGGCAATAACTCACTCATAATATAATATGCTGCAACATACCCCCAGGCAATAACTCACTCATAATATAATATGCTGCTACATACTCCCAGGCAATAACTCACTCATAATATGATATGCTGCTACATACCCCCAGGCAATCACTCACTGATAATATAATATGCTGCTACATACCCCCAGGCAATAACTCACTCATAATATAATATGCTGCTACATACCCCCAGGCAATAACTCACTCATAATATAATATGCTGCTATATACCCCCAGGCAATAACTCACTCATAATAGAAGACATCCTACACTGGACAAAGGACAACCTACCACAGGAAATGATCCTACTAGGTAACCTTAACATCGACTGGACAGCCTGTAACTCCAGCAGCCCCTCTACACATATCAACTTATATGGGTTCTCTCAACTAATTGAAGAACCAACTAGAATAGACAAAAAAACAAAAAGAGGATCTATATTAGACTGGACACTAACCAACTATCCCAAGCAAAATTATACAGTAGGCTGTCTCCCAGATAATCTAAGTGATCATCTCCCCACCTTCCTACTCCACAAACACTCTAATCACCCCAAACCAGTTGTATACAAAATAGTACGAGATGACCATAACCTTACCCCACAATACCTAAATACAGTCCTAAGCCACTGAAACTGGGAACCAGTATGAACACTAGGGTTAGACCACACAGTAGAATACTTCAATACTACCTTCTCTAACATTCTTAACAGTCTTGCTCCCAGCAGAAAGATCAGAGTTAAGGCCAACTATGCACCTTGGCTAAGTAAGGACACTAGAGCCTTGCTAAAATCCAGAGATAAAGCCTGGAAAATCTGGAAAACTGACAATAGCCCTCCCTCCAGGCAATACTATCAACAGCTTAGAAACAAGGCCAAGGCTGAATCCAAAATAAACAAACAAAACTATTTTCTTAGTGCCCAAAGCAAATATTCAAAGAATCCACAAAAAATCTGGCATGCCATTAACTCCCTACTAAAGCCAGGCAAAACCACTACTCTAGCACCCAACTCTACAGACAATACCCTAGACATAGTTTCTCAATTTAATAACCATTTTACTAAGTCTACCTTAACCCTCTCCAGTCAAATAACCAAAAATAGCTTACCTCAATTGCAAACCAACCTATCTCACAGTAATCCCTATTTCAGCCTATCACCTGTGCCCACCTCAGATATCAAAAAACTCCTCCTAAAACTCAAACCAGCCACACTTGCAGCTGATAACATACCTGCTGCATACCTAAAAATGGCTAGTGACTCCCTATCATATCCTGTCTCCATCCTAATCAACCGCTCCATACAAGAATCCAACGTACCGAAACTCTGGAAAGTATCTCACATCATTCCTCTCCATAAAGGAGGTAACTCCTATGACTTCTCCAACTACCGGCCTATTGCCATCCTGTGCCCCCTATCTAAAATTCTTGACAAATGCATCCACTTGCAGGTCATGACATTTCTTAACACACACAATCTCCTATCTACCACACAACATGGTTTCCGTCCACATCACAGCACTACCACTGCCCTTCTGTCCTTCACTAATCATATCAGCCTTCACAGGAATGATAACAAATATGTATCAGCCATTTTCCTAGACCTCTCAAAGGCATTTGACATGGTCTCCCATGCCATCCTACTAGACTCACTAACATCAGTATCCTTCACCTCCTCTACTATTGCCTGGTTCAGAAGCTACCTATCTGACAAGCAACAATCTGTCCAGTGGAAAGAAAATCTGTCTCCAGAACTTCCAGCCACCATAGGTGTCCCACAGGGCTCTATACTGGGCCCACTACTATTTTCTATATTCACAAATAACCTCAATAGCTCTACACAACATGCCACAATCATTCAATAAGCAGATGATTCAACCCTGATTTGCTCCACCTCATCTCCCACCACCCTACAAACACTCACTAAAGATACCTTCAACTCTGTAGAAAATGGATCTCAGGTATCCAACTAATTCTAAATCCCAAAAAGACAAAATTGCTACTGTTTTCCCCTAATAGATCAACCCCCCCCCTCCTTTACCATAACATCTAAGGACAGCACCACCATCTCCCCCTCTAGCCACACCAAACTCCTGGGCATTGAAATTGACAATAATCTTTACTTTGATGTCCACATCTCACATACCATAAAACTAGTGCACAAAAAGCTAGGCTCCCTATACAGGCATAAGTCCTTTCTCTCACAAAAAGCTAGAGTCACTCTTGCACAAAGCCACCTGCTCTGTACTCTATTGTACACAGCACCAATCTTTACCCAAATCAGACAATGTGACCTAGACAAACTAGACATGCCACAATACAATAGCCAAGTTTGCTACTAACTCAACCTATAGAACCCATCACTGTACTGCACTAAAGAACTAAAATGGCTTGAGTTACCACAGCTACCTAACTATCACCAGCTGGGTACAGTCTACAATATTTTCAAATATCCTGAAAAAAACCCTCAATTTCTAATCTACTTACTGTCTACACTGCAAACCGATACCTCAGATCTAGTGAAAAACTCTCCTCTCTATCACCAAGGCCAATAATAACTCAGGGAAAGCTCTCTACTCCCACACCATTGCCAGAAATTGGAACTCTCTACCCCATTCCGTGTCCACTGCCCCCTCCATCTCTATATTCAAAAACTCCCTCAAATCACATCTCCTTAGTGCCTGGTTATGTCCCTGTATCACATAACCTTACCCACACTGCTATTAACTCTCCAAATTGATCTCTGACAGGGGCAGCTTGTGCTATAGGACTGCGGGACTGCAGCCCTCCAATCTGTAAAATGGGTCCCCCACCTGTGCATAAAATAAAGTCCCCAGTGCCCCCACCATCCACCACAGAATATATAAAAATAAAAAATATCTCGGACTCTCTGCATGCGTGCTTAGTTTCTGGCTGCTGTGTTAGGCAGACCAGAACTCCAAGCATACATGCTCAGGCATTCCTGAGCTCCAGACTGGCTCAGTTAGACAAGGGAGTTAACATGCTTCATGGTGATGAGTAGAGAATAAGGTTTGAACTTTGTACCTAGGGCCAAGTGACAAGAGCCTGAATTCCCTACCCACCACCATTTATAAAACATTTGCAGATTTTTGCCTCATATTTGTTCTGTTCCTCATAAAATCTGTGGTTTCTGTATTTTTGTTACTTAAAAAACAGACAGTAGTGCAGTGGTGCAGTGTTGCCTGACAGCTATGGGTTGTCTGGTTTGACTCTTGGCTGGGGTGCCTTCTGTGTGGTGTCTGCATGTCCTCCCTGTGTTTGTGTGGGTTTGCTCTGGTGTCCTCAGTGGATATTTGTCCCTATTTTTTGGACTGTATTCCCCCATTATTGGCTTCATCCAGATTTTTTGTGCCAAGGTTGAGAGCTATGGTGATAACTGAACTCACCGAATATGTTTGGGGGCTGTATTCCCCCATTATTGGCTTTGTTCAGGTGTTTTGTGCTAAGATGTTGACAGCTATGGTGAGCACTGAATTCACTAAATGGTAGCCATTTAAGTTTCAGTCTTCCTTTTGTTCATAAAAATGGATGATTTGGCACAGTGGTATGTTGCTCTGGCTGTTTTGCACAGGGACCTGGGTTCAATACTTGGCAGTTAAATGTATGGTGGTAACACAGCATTTTATTCTAGCAACTTTCCAACATTATACAAGCAATGTTTAAAATGTGTCCCTGGTTTTTGGGCTTTTGCCCCCCCCCCCAATAAATTTTGGCTTTGTCCAGATTTCTTGTGCTGCAAAGTTCAGAGATACAGCTGAGTGTCGAGTAGATTTTACAAGGAGCTGAGAGCTGCAGGGGAACAAAAGTTTAGTGCTGCTTATGCCAAGTCTGCTTGTATTGTAAATAGCACAACAGGTAGTATACTTGCTTTTGATGCAGAATGCTGTGGGTTCTACTCCCACAATAGGTAGATCCATTGCTGATACTGTACTCTGGTGTAAAGGGGATGGATGCTGCAGTCCTCTTTGGTGAAGATACCTAATAACTATGAACCTGTTATCAGTTTGCCATCCATTTCCTATTGTGATATTACTAGCATTATAATTTTTTTAATGCAACATAATCAATTTATTCCTCAAGGGCAACAGGCACTTTATTTGTAGATGAAACAATGACATATAAAGTTGTTTGCTAGCAGTAACCTCTTCATTAGTTAACATATTTCTTTAATGTGGAATTATTTAGATGGCTTTTACTTCTTCAGAGATCATGCATATTTACTGATACTGGTAGACTGTTGAAGTTTGAGTAGACTTTTATGATGGAAATGTTCTGAATTGGGCAGTTCAACTGTACTGTATTGTACAAGGAATATAATTTAATACAGTCAGGAATGCGTACCAAAGAGCATGTGTATGTTTCGTGTTCAAGGGGCCTAATATTTGAAAACTGCCCAAAATTAATCTTTATCTGCCACTGGCAAAATGTATTTTCTTTGAATGTGGGTTTCAGTGCTGTTTCAATGAATGTGAGTTTCAAGGGCAGAGAAGTTTTAATGCTAAGTCTATTTTCATTGTGAGACTGCATTGCTTTGTTTAGCAGATATCTATTAGGGTTTATGCTGTAAAATATAAAATAAAACTTTCAAATGAAATCCATATCATCGCAGAAATAAAGCATTATGCACATTACAGTGTTTATGACAAAAAGGGCGAAATAACAAAGGAATGGGACATTGGAATGGCTGCAGGGGGGACGCTCCATTCGACCATGATTTTGTGAGGGGGGGAGGGCAGCAAACTCAGACAGCCCTAGCTGAACTATACCTCTCAACTGTCCAGAATTTTTCAGAATGAATAGATTTTTGCTTCTTATTTTTGGTTTGTTCCTCATAAAATTTGTGGTTTTCTGCCAAATCATTTAGGAATGAAGTCACTAAATAATGACAGACATTGAGTTTCAGACGTCATAACCTTTAGAAAAATGCATGCTAAAGCAAGACCTGTTATTCTATCAACTGTTTTAAGTTTATATAAGAGCAATTTTTAGTACTATTTGCATGTTCCCCCAGTATATTTGGCCTTGTCCAGATTTCTTGCATTAAGAGGTTGAGAGGTACATGCAAATAAATCACTTTATAGAATTAGGAATATCCAAACCTCTCAACGGTCCCCAATTTTGGCTCAAAATGTTGCTCTCCCCCTAATAATCCCACTGCAAAATGGCAATTTTGGAAGAAAACGTGGAGGGTTTACAATTATAAATAACTGTAATGATCAGAGTTATAGATTATTTATTTCAGAAATGCATGTAGATGATCTTATTTTGTAAGCTGCTCAAGTTAACAGCACTAATTTTAAAAAGGTGTCCCTCCTTTGACAGGTTCCCAGCTATATTGTGAGGCAATTTTATATTTTTGCATAACATTTTTGTTCTGTTTTTCATAAAATTGTGGTTTTCTGGCAAATTAGTAGCAAATCATTAAAGATCGAAGTTAGAAAATAATGGCAGACATTTGAGTTTCAGATTTCATACCTTCAAAAATTCATACTAATGCAAGACCTACTACTATTCTATTATCTTTCTAAGTTTATAAGAGCAATATCTTTATTTTTGGGCCTGTGTCCCACTTCTATGTATGGCTTTGTCTAGATTTCTTGCTCTGAGGTTGAGAGATATGAGTGTCAGAGCCATCACCGTCAGTCAGAGACATTTCAAACTATGACCTACTTGTTGCACCCCACTCCCCATTGTAGTGGCTCTGGATGTGTCCAAGCAAGGCAAGGAGCAGTTATGCAGTGTAAGTGTGCAGAGTATTCCCCCAGCCAAGGTAGACCACAAGTACGACTGTGGCTTTTCATCTGTCCTTGATTTTGCAGAATGTTCTGGTTTTCTGTCATATTTTTATACTGTTGATTTATGCTTATTATTCAGAAAATGCATGCTGTTGCAGTGCCCTGTTGCTCTGTATTAAAGTAGCAATGCTTTATTGACCATCAGGTAAGCTTGTCAGAGATTGTAAGATGCAAGTAAGCTTTAATAAGCATACTGTTAAAGAATTACCAACATTGAAAGCCTTTTCATTGTTGCCATGCAGAGAATATTTACATAACTAGATAACGTATAAGCCTTGGGTATTGAAATGCATATGACAGTATTTGTAATAAAGGACAGGATTACTGTATTTTCAGAAGCTCATTACATTTGTTGGAGACTTGCAGTTATCTTTGCAGGCTTTACCCGTAAACTAAACAGAATGCCAGTCTATCATGTGTGGTCCATAACTTGTGCAGTAATCCTTTAAGCAATTTATCTTGAGCTTGTTTCCTGTTCATTGTTCATTTTTTACTTTGATCATGTGTTCCCCATGAAACAAGCAGATAATTGTTGTTAGGCAGCAGGTCTTTTTTGGATAAGAAACATTTTTACAAGTGGGGGTATCACAGAGATTGCTACTTTCAGCATGTTACTTGGTAATTTTATAAAGCTGAATATAAATTAGAATTAGAACTGCAGTGCAAGGAGAGGTGGTTTGAGCTGAGTGCTGCTTGTTTTATTTTATACTTGATTTTGACTGGCATTCCAGTAATGTATTTAAAAAGCAATTTATTTTTTCATGCCTCACAACCTTTGTCCTTCCATCTAGATATTAAGTAAGTTGTCATGTAGCCAATGCATTGAAATATTTTTTCTTCTACACTTCATTTTATCTTGATTGGACTCTCGTAATGACGATTTGGCATCCAGGGCAGCGTATTTAATTAAAGTTCCAGTTGTTGTGGTTTTAAGCATAGCCCCACCCCTTTGTAGTTGGTCACACCCCTCCCCATTGACCCCACCCATTCAGCTGTCTCCTGCAGCCCCCCTTTAATTTGAAGTTAACAGCAGCCACTGATCTCTGATCACCTGCCTGCTTGCTCATTTCAAAAGTTGAACTTTTAACTGTAGAATTTACTTGATATATTTCCTTCTCTTACCAATGTATAACTGACTTTGTCATTTTACTTATTTTCTATACCATCATTTATTTGGAGTGTTTTTAGTTATTTCTTGTTATAATCCTGTGTTCACCATATATGTTGTAACCTGTTTACATCTTATTTGTGTATTATACTTGCTGTAATGTTTTTGTACAACTAGATGCCGGAGCTTTTCTCCCCGGGCCTCCGCTGAAAATGGACCTGGTCCAGTAGAATTTCACGGTTAACAAATGTAAAATAAATAAATATATATAAAAATATATACATATATATATATATATATATATATATATATATATATATATATATATATACACATATATATATAAATATACACGCACACACACACACACACACACACACACACACACACACACACACACACACACACACACACACACACACACACACATAGAGAGAGATATGTATATGTACATATATGTGAAAATGGGCAGCTGATCTGCAGAAATGCTTTACTCCACATTCCCTGCCTCTGTCCAAGGCACCCCTTAGGTTTTCACCTTATGTTCTACCTCTGCTTGCTTCCCCCTTGTTCATTACGTTCGTATATTTCCATTTCTGCTCTTTAATTTGATCAGAAATAGATGAGCGCACCACCCTAATAGCTATGTAAGGCTCCTACATGACTTCTCATTCTTACCATTTCTTTGTGCACATAATCATGCAGGGCCTGTAAAGGCACATACACAACCAATGTTCACTGTTTTTCTTGGCTTTACACACTTAAGAAGTATGCGATACTACCTCAGATCATGTTAGAGCCATTGGTGGGACATTTAATAATTTTCAAGCTCCCCTTGTCTCAATAATTTCCCTCTTGTGAATTGTTAATGATCTCTGGGCCTCGTGTTGAAAAGGTAAACAATGGTGGTCTGGCTGTGTCTCTACCCTGCTGTGTTTCTGAATCCCAGGGCTGGTTTATTATAGCAATAACCCACGCCTGGGTGTGGGTAATGCTAAATTTACCCAGGGTTGGCGTGGTTTGGTCCCGAGGGCGAAGCCCGAGGGACCAAACAAAGCCAACCGTGGGTAAATTTAGCATTACCCACACCCAGAAGTGGGTTATTGCTATTATACCATGACATTATTTAAGAAAAGAAGCTGTTACTTTTCTTAAATAATGGCATAGTATAATGCCTGTTTACTGCCCTTCCGCAGATGTCTGGCATCCGCGGCAGTTCTGATGTACTGCGCGCGCAGTACATCAGAGTTGTCAAAGCAACGGAGAAAGCAAGATCTCCGTTGCTTTTTATTTAGTGTTTCGCTGTGTTAAATGAGTTTAACATAGCGAGACAGTTTTAAAATAAGCAACGGAGATGTCCGTTGCTTATTTTAAAACTGTCTCGCTATGTTAAACTCATTTAACATAGCGAAACACTAAAAAGCAACGGAGATCTTGCTTTCTCGTTGCTTTTAAAACACTGTCTCGCTATGTTAAATGGGTTTAACATAGTGAGACAGCTTTAAAATAAGCAACGGAGATGTCTGTGTCTTATTTTAAAGCTGTCTCGCTATGTTAAACCCATTTAACATAGCGAGACAGTGTTTTAAAAAAACGAGTTATACTAATGGAAAAAAGTCTGGGCGACCGGACATTTTTCCATTAGTATAACTCGATTTACAACGGGCACGCTGGCCAATCAGCGTGCACGTTTTGGGGGGATCATAGTATAATGTTGCATAAAGCGATTAATGTTTTTTTTTTTTTTAATCTGGACAGTATTATATTCATAATGCATCTTTGTTATAAACCTGCCCCATGCCATACTTCTTTTATCAGAAAGGTATTTAATTCTTAGTTATTGGCAATACTAAAGTTAGATAGATGACAAGTCATTCTAATGCAGAGCATCTTAATCCCTTATGAACCTACAGCAGTTAGCACAGAGGATTAAATCTCCAGACCTTTAATGAGCCGCTGGCTGAAACTAAAAGATACAGGGGTTGATTCCCTCCACCTACATTTGCCTGCTGTATTGCTCTGAGCAAGTCACTTAATCAGGCAGTGCTCCTGAAAAAGTCACTTGTGTCCAGTGGACTTACCCAGTTAACAAAAGTCAAAAAAAAAATCTCCCAGGATGATACCCAAGGGGATTTTGTTAAATATGAATTCTAGCACTTACGTAGCTTATGGTTACCCTAACGGCTGCTTATCCCAGTGTTAGGTTCCTTACAGGACCTTCCTTCCCCTACTACTGGCAGTTTAAATTTTGCATTAATAAATGTGCATAAAAGAGAAAATATGCCATCCACCTATATAGCTCTTACGTTTAGTACATTTTGGAACAATAGGCCTTCTACTAGATTAAGATGAGGAGTCCTGATCCTGTTAAAGAAGAATTTTTGAGCCAGTTCTTATCAAAGGGAGTTCCTCATTGGATATAAAAGGCCTTTATTGGTTACTCACACAGCTGCTCATATCTAGCCATTAAGGTAGTATATATTCCACTCTTGACAATTATTACCTGTCTGGATGACATGTTGTCTCATACCTGCCAAAACCTTATGAATGAGAACTTTATCTTACTGGACAGATTAACCTAAGTTGTCTTGCCTGATCAAGAAGCAGCTCAAGAGAGCTTCTGCTTTTTCTGCATTACCATGACTACTGATACTACAAAGCCAAGTATACCAATGGGTACCACGTAACTGCTGGATGCCACCTTTACTAATAAGGCATCTGGGTTTGACAGGACTATAGCCAATCTCCAACACATTATGTGATCACTGCCCCATATCCTTTTACTGGTCATTTAAGTCACCCAGAATTACTGGACTGTATGTCTGAGACAAATCTATTTCTGGCTCTGTACACGTTTCTTTTGTCATTCAGCTAAATGTAACCATTTGGTATTTAATACTGCAAGGAAAGGATGTGACTATGGTGTTATAAGACTTCTTCAGTATCCTAGAATATATTCAGGAAAGGCTTTCCTTTTGATATTCTCATGGTTAAGGGGGGAATTAGTGCCCTTGGCTGTCTAGGTTGCTTAAGGCCCATCTAAGGAACAGAGACAACTGATAGCTAAAATGGAAACAGACTTAAATTCTTACTCTATTTCTCAACTTCTTCTGCCAAACAAATAACTCCAGGTTAGCAAATGTAAACAAATACATACAAACATAAAAAAGTAATCAAACAAACAAATAAATAAATATACTTTATGAGACAAAATCCAGAAACTGCTGAATGTAGTCAATTGAAATTATTCTGGAAGGTCATTATAGATCTTAGAGGTCAGTATACCAGACACATTCCCTATGGCATGGTGAATTCCTCCCACTGCTGAATCTTCTAAAGGATTTTACTGTCAGTGGTGTTCCACCCCAACCTGTTACTAGTACTCACTTTACCAGACTTACCTGTCTCATCTCACTTCTTAAAAGCGTGTAAACAAGTTTCAAGTTAAAGGGAACTTTATGCATTTAGTCCTGTATTCAGAACTACTAAAGATGGCAACATGCATCACTGTGAAAATACGTGTTTGTATATTCATTTTTTTTTTTTGCCTTTGGGAATTATCCCTGCCTCCTTCAAACATTCTCTGATATTGCATTGCTCCAATGTGTCCCAGCTAGATTTGGTTCATATGTTCCATCCGATTGCTGTTAGAACAGTGGAAATTCACCCAGCTGTGTGACCATTATAACATGGCCTCCTGTCTCGTTCACAATATGAGCTGACAAAGGGCTTCAGCAGCTACACTGCCTTATATGGTATTACTGATTCCATGTTTACCAATATCAAAAAAGGACTGTTGAAAAGCGCTATATCAGTATATTTAAGAAGGGCATTTGGGTTAATTGATTTTGTCATACTATTAGTAAAGCATGCCTTCATTGAAGGTTGGGCGTCAGGATGGGACCTCGGCACCGTAAAAATCTACTGCCAATCATTAGCGTACCAGAGTTCCGCTGTGGCGACCCCTAACCGGGAAAAGCCGAAAGAAGAACAACAACATTAGTAAAGCTCAAGAAGGTAAGGTTTACTGGAGTTCCTGTGAGCTCAGAGCAGAGTAACCCCTGTTTGAGAAAACACATCAGGTTGTCATGATATAAGCATCATATGAACTGGGGTGGGGTGCTAAATGCAGGCATATCTGAGTCCAATCTTGTTTCCTTTATTTATTCTATCTTATTCGAATTTTGAATTATATTGACATTGAGTTACCTACATTGCAAATCACTGTTTATACTTAATGATTTAATCATCCTTAAATATGCCAAAACAACTAATCTAGTGAAGAAGTAAATCCAGAATGATTTCTACAAACTATGGCACTGATTACAGAATGAATTTAAATGCACAGTGAATATCAAAATGGCTGCTGTTTATGTGTTTTGGTACACTATAAATCCTGAAGGACTCTTCTGAGGTTTAGGTTGTTTTCAGTCTTAACAGCCAATTTTTATAGGTTCATACATGCAGCTATTCATAGGTTCATAGAGGGTTACTTGGCTAATGGCTCTAGAGCCTTTACAAGTCTAGCCATATTTATCCTGAATTGCCCCAATTGTCAGTGGTTAGCTGAGTGAAGTTCACAAAGATAAGAGTCTATGGTACTTAATACTGACTGCTTCTGTCCATGAGGGACATTGGCACCACCCCCAGGAGTGAATTCCCCATCTTTTGATCTAGGTTGTGTTTGAAGAGGGTCATAGAGGAGCTCTGTTTCATGTGAACTGGGATCTTGTTCCAGAGAAGTGGCACTTTCTGGGGGATTTATCTATCTCTCTAACATGATCTGTTCATGTCACAGGCTAGGTTAAGATCCCTGGAGCGAGTGATCCTCATACAATTTGATTTGCAAATGTGTAGCATTTCCATCAAGGCAGGGTCAGAGACTGCCCTGTAGGGCAGGTATATGTCACCTCTTAACACCCAGAGTACAGTGACAGGATTTTCAGTCTTTCTGCATAAGTCTTGTTTTGGGTGACCTGTATTTTCTTGGTGAGAAACCTCTGGGGTCCTTAGAGCTGTTTCAGGTGTCTGGTGAGGTACATATAAAAGGGGCATTGTACTCAATTACTGGTCTGACGAGGGGGTGAGTATAAGAGAATTATAACATCCTTAGATCTGGATGTGATGTCTTTATTTATGAGATGTGCCACATAGAAGGATTTCCTTATCACTGTGGAAACTTGGTGGTTAAAGTACAGATTGCTAGCAACCTGTGTACCCAAATCATGTACCACTGGCTCTATACTTAGGGAGTGTTGTCTATAGTGTAATTAGCAATGAAGCCAGATTTTCCAAAGGGAATAAGAATGAATTTTTTTGTGTGTGTTTAGCTTTAACCCATGGCTTTGGCATCAATCATTTGTCTGCATTAACCATTTATGCAGTAACTTAACATTGTTGGGGGACTCGATAATTGCACCCAATTTGCAATTATGAGTGAACCTGGTCAGCCACATGCCATCCACATTTGCCTGGATTTCTGAGAAATAAATTCCAAACAGCAAAGGGCCCAGCATAGAACTCTGTAGTACACCACTGGTGACTTCTCTTCTGTTAGAAGTGAGGTCAACTAATTTGACAGTATATGTCCAGTTGCTGAGCCAATTCGCTAACCATCTAGTGATGTAAGGGTTAATTCCCAGTAGGGAGAGTTTCTCTATAATACCAGAGTTAGGAATTGTGGCAAATACCTTGCCTAGGTCAAGGTAGGCAGTATGCCCTGTCTTTCCCTCATCCAGGGCTTTGGTGACCTTCTGTAGAAATCAACTAGGTTCAACAATCATGAGCTACCCATAACAAATCTGAATTGGGTTGAGTCTAGAGTGTGGAGATTTCCTATGTCCTTATTGATAAGGCCATAATGATTCCTTCCATGACCTTGCAGAGGAGGCTAGTTAGGCTTATGGGTCTATAGCTACCAGGGTCAGTTGATGGTCCCCCTTTGTGCAGACGGATTACTCTTGCTGTCCTCCATTCTGCCAGAATATACCAAGTTCACAGGCTGTGGTTAAACAGAGATCCAAGTGGGTCTGGTAGGTCATGTTTTAAGTTGTTTAAGAGGCAACCTGGGATGTTATCTGGTCCCACTGAAGCCGTGGTTTTGGTCTTGGGGAATGTAGAGAGTACCTGTTCTCTTGAGATAATAGGCTAAAGTACTGTGGTAGGCATATTTTGGGGAATGACTGGTGAGGATGGGGGTAAATTTTATGCCATATCTGTCAGCTAGCAGGCTGGCTATTTCCTCCGGTAGAGTATGGATGATGCTATCCAGTACCAGTTTGGCACATAGCTGGGCATTTGCTTTCAGATGTTGGATGCAGTTAAAGAATGCCCTGTGATTATTTTTAATTAGGGATGTTATTTTGCTTTGCAATTAGCTTTGGAGGACATTACAAGATTTCTAACTTGTTTCTTTAAGCTTATGCTGAGCCATTTCCCTCCTGTTCTTAGATATTAGTTTCTTCCTCTTATTGTATAGCCTGTTTATACTAGGGGGTGACTTCTTTTTCTGGACTGCAGCTTGGCCTGTTTCTTTCATTTAATGAAACAACATGGATGCAGCTAGAAATCTGAAAGATTTCTCAACTGAAAGTAATAATAACCAAAAATAAAATTGAAACAGGCATCTTATTCCTCTACCATTCGTATTCCCTAATTCCTGATCTAATTTTAGTCTGCTTCCATTTACTAGTTACAGAATATTTAGATTCATGTATCTTTCAGATTTTCAAGAACACGTTGCTTCTCCCTTCAGAAATCTGAGTGATTTTCATTCACTGCTATAACCAGAGAACTCTAGGTTAACGTCTAAGCTGCTTCATTATGAAAAACATTCCCAAGTTTTTTTCATAAATTACTAATCTCCTTGCACTTTAATCCTCCAAGATAGTAAGGGTGCCTTTAGTTTAAAATGGTCTTCATTTGGCTGGGTTGTTAATGAAAAAGCCTTCAATAAGGTTGTTCATCAAGCTAGAACCAGTTACCTGTGATCATAAGAAATGAACAAGCATCTCTGAATTTAAGGCTAAAGTTGAAGATTTAAGAACCTGGACTGGGCATATAGGGGGATCCGCTTTGAGTTTCTCAAATCAGATCAACCAATTGATTAATGATAGTTGTACAAAAAAAAAAAAAAGATTTATAAACTGAGAGAAATCAGAAATGATGACATTATTGACATTAGGCCCAAATCAGAGTATGGAATAACAATATGGAAACCTAAGAAAACAAGCATGAGTAAACTGAAAGGACACAGCAGAATTATACCAATGACATTCATACATGTGAAAATGTAAGTTATTATGAAAAACTAAAATAATTATTATGAAAAACTAAAATATCTGAACTTGTACAGTGTTTCATATAGATATTTAAGAACAGACTTTATTCAGGTATATAGGGCATTTCGAGACAATGACCTCTAGGAATATCTGGAATTATGAAAAAAGTAGTAGCAATCATCTAACAACTTGTGTAGAAAATTGTATAGGAATGACAGTTATACTAGTTATACTAACTGGTTCTATAATATAGCAGCTGATACATGAAACATTTGACTGAATTATATTAACTATATAAAATATATTAAAGCAAGCACAGGTTTTATATTTGTAACTTGGAGACTTATTATGGGAACAACTGTTTTGGTATCTTGGCAGGCTAGAAGGGCATTGTTGTCCATGCCTGAAATATTTGTGTGCATATCTGTATTAATTTAGAGAGCAAGCTAGCAAGTACGACTGGTGCTCGGCAACCAAGCTTGTTTGACCAATACAGAGAATAAAGCCAGCACCTCGAATGGTTCCAATGAATAGAATTTATTGCACAAAAACTAGACCGGTTTCAGCTATTAAGCTTTCATCAGTAGTTGCCACTACTGATGAAAGCTTAATAGCTGAAACCGGCTTTATTCTCTATATCTGTATTAATGTATGTAACAGCTACGTGACATTAAAGGATTCGCATGTCAGAATAAGGCTAGTGTCATTTCTTATATTTAACATTATTAGAATACCTCAGCAAACAGTACATACACCAGTGTATTACCGTATGGATCTATTGATGTGGACATTCATGGCCTGTGTTCACTGCCTCGTATTTAACACAAAGTTTGAGTAGGTAACCCCTAAGTGAACTTGTCATTATATATCTGTTCCAGGATTCCCTGTCTGTCAGGATTTGTTAGTTGATTCTGGATATGTTTCTTCTAGATGCACTTCCCTTTTGCCTCTTGTTTCTTGATCTTTCTGTCTAACCTGCCTCCTTAACAGTAATGATGTATGAATATTCAAGTCTGCTGTGATTGTGAAATCTTTTTCTACTCCTGACCCAGTCTTTCTTTATACCCATGTATCCGACTTGGATCAACAGTTATCCCCTCAGTTAACTACCTTTACTCCATGATGCAATACATTTTACTCTGCATTTTGATGTCCCTGGATCATGTAGGTGTCTATATACTCTATTCTTTACCCATATGCGTAATTCATATTTGCTGTTATATATGGTCTGTAAAATGTTATGCTAGTTTGTAAAGCAGAGCACTTTGTATAAGTGTCCTGCCTCTTACTCTGTCATACAGGTGAACTTGACGTATGCAATGTGTAAGCCCTTTGTAAATCTCTTCTAGTGTAACCCATATGGTGGCTAAGCTCTCACAAAGTGTACATTTCCCTGCCGAATCCCTTATGTGCTTCCACAGTTCTGGAAATCTTACCATTGTATTTCTATGCATCTCAATGAACTCTTCCAGTTTATCAGCAGTACAGCAATGCTTTTTTATTAGTTTAGAATCCTTATGCCATGACAAACATCTTACTGCATGCCACCATCTCGTGATCTTTTACAACACACTATAGTTGTCGGTTCTGATTGCTGCTGGGAACTTTGCTCTGCCTTGCAGATTTCAGTCTATTGTTAACTTCTCCTTCTAGTCTGTTTTATATTAATTTGTAACCTACAATTTATCTTGGTGAATTTGGTCATGCTTTGAAAGTCAAAAGTTACATTTTACTGGGATTTCCCAGCTGGAATCGTCTCTTGCACTCTAATATATTATCCGTTGTGATTTAGGCACTATATAGTAACAGAAGGATAAAACAAAAGTGACCGTTGTGCCTTACACTGATTGTGTCTTGCAACATTTAGTCTTGAATTATAAAACCATGTTTTCCTGCTTACAGTGAAATGTAAGTTGATTAACCTCTCTTTCTTGGATGAAAATGAATGTTCCACATCACATGTTTTGAAACCTCAGAAAGAGGATGCAAAGAATAGTCATGCGACAGCTTTTCCAAAGTTGCTGACAGAGTCAAATTTCTGTCTGAGGCCACCCTTGATTTAAATATTAAGCAACAGCCCCTCAGTTGGGGGTATATATCATCCTACTATCACATGAGTAACAGAAAATGTATCATAACCAGTATATCTTTACCTGGCACATGACTCAACAGGAAGGACCCGCCCAGTAACTTTGTAACTCTACTATGAAACAACCGATGATGACTTTTTAAGGAACTTCCAAAAAAACATTTGAAAGTACATTTCCTTTAGCATATTGCAGAGCAAGAAAATATTCAACCATCTATGTGTAGTACTTGCAATCACAATATTTTACATTTTTATAATAACCTACTAAATAGTTGAACTAAGCATGTATGGGGATACACTTATTTAGTTTTTCTACTAATCATTCTTTTATTTATTCATTCATTCTATTTGAATTAAAGATATATCCCCGGATTTACTAAACTTCCATGCAGGACTAGCTTAGTCCTGCACGAAAGCGCCCGTTTAGGGGCAGGACAGCAGCACGCCATGCATATTAATAAGGAGCACTGCCCGAGCTCCTAGGCTTGCACAGAGCATGTAAGAGTGCAGGGTGTGTGTCTGAGATCAGAGGTCTCAGAATAAACACGCCCCTGCAATGTAGAACAGCAGAAAGGGGTAAGGAATGAGCAAGACCGCTCATAGGTGTCCGCATATCCCCACCAACATTCCTCCATGTGTACAACAGCAACAGTATATATAAATAAAATTAAGAAACCCTTTTATTTTATTTTTAAAAATCTGATTAAAACTAACTGTAGGTGTGTGGGTGTGCCCATCGCTTAGCTACGGTTAAAGCAGCTTAAAAGGCTGAAGAGGATAACAAGGAAGATATATGCAAATGAAACAGCACAGCAATAGTGTAGTGGGCAGAGTATTCACCTTATGAGCAGGCATTCCTGGTTCAAGTCCCACTGCAACACATCCCATTTTCCATGGCAAAGCACGTTATGACCAATACTTTTGTTGCAAAACCCACTAAATAACATACATTTATGAACTGGAGTACTGCAGAAAATGCACGTGAATTGTCAGTGTCATAATGAATAAGGCACTAGTAAGCAGGTTTAAGCACAAATAAGCAGTAGTAAGCATATTTAAGCACTACTAAGTGGGTGAAAGTGCATTTGCATGGGGGTAAGCAATGCTTGCACTGGCTAAGCAATTCTAAAGCTAACTCTCTGTAATCAGATGTAACGGCAGGTTAGCAGTGCTTACGGTCACGCAAACTCGCTTCCAACTGCTTAAAAGTGCCTTAATCACTCAGTATCCAATGGCCCTTGGTCTGCCCATCAACAAAATAAAGAGCCATGCAGGTCTCGAACCCTAAACACCATAGTCCCAATAGTTATCCACCAAGCCATCACAGAAGTACAGAAGAATGAGGTAGTAGTAAACATATCCTCACCATAGTATAACCAAACTGAACCTGTGAAAGGCATCAGTATACAGTCATATGTGCCATAACCGACTACATAACATAAATATGTGAACTGGAGTACAGCAGTAAGCCCAGAAGTGAGGTGTAATTGTAATAGAGTGTCGAAGTCCCCAGTAAAACACAAGGACCCCACAGAGTGTACGTACACATCAATCAGGGATACCAGGTATACATATAAAGTGTAATGAATAATAACACAATGTCAAAAAGGCATTATAATGAAGGTCTAATGTAAGTAATGCTAAGCATTGCACACGCCAGCTTAGGAGGTGTGAGCAATGTGTAGACCAGCTAACTATTTGTGCCCCATGCTATACCCCTTTAAACAATGCCAACCTTAGCTAAGTAGGTTTGCCCATAGCTTAGCCTTTTCAAAACCGGCCAATCATGGAAAAGTGTGGGAAATTGGCCCTACTTAAACCCAAGAGGTGGGAATACAGCTCATAACTGGCTGTAGCGTCCTCTTGCAGGCACTATAGCAGTAAGGGGAGAAGGAGTGTGCAGGACTCCTAGTTAAAGACCATGCACAGAGATTGCTGCAGGGCCAGTACCAGGGCTCACAATATGAGGCAGAGGCCTGGGACCATCTCATCCACAACCTCACCAGTGCCACTGGCATACCCCAAACTGTTGAGCAGGTCAGGCACCACTATGTCGACCTGAAATGACGGAAGGGGGACCTCTTGGAGGAGTGGCTCCAAGAGACTAGAGCATCAGGGGATAGCCCAGCCGTGTATAAGTATCAGTCTTCTACCTGTTTAATAATTGCCAGCTCAGGTATATCATGGATAGGTATGGATAAATATTCCTCTTATGTCCCCCACAGCTGCAACAGAGCAGGCCATGAACCAGGAGGCCCACATCTGCCACCTGGCACAGTTGCGATGCAAGGCAGGTCAGTAATACTCATGCTTTAAGTGTCACAGGAAATAAAAATAAAAGTAGTAGTAAATTAATTCCTAGTATAAAACCTGTATTGTTCAAGGCAAGTACTGCATACACTACAGAATATGGCAGGAAGAGTCTCATATTCTTTGTATGGCAATAAAAGTATAATATCCTGACAAAACAGGTCTAACTGCTGGACTGCATGTGTATATTCTGGTATCATATGGCAATGTAGATTTGCAATCATGTAATAGTACTGTAGTATTAAGCACTGTTACCCAGACCATGTATCATAAATTGAATATGTAGGAATGCCAGTATATGACAGGTGTAAACCCCAGAGGCCATTTAGTACATCTGAGAGACACATAGGCAGTAATCAGGGAAAATGCAAAGAACAAAAACTGAATAGCACATGCAACTGACATGTGAACTGTTGCTTTTTCAGCACACACAGCCACAGTTTGAATCCTGCCAGTGGTAGTAGCCTGCATACAGAATCATACCCCACAACTGTACAGATATGTCCAGAATGTCTATTCAAGTGGCCATATCTAATGCCTATCAACCTATCCCCCTGGGAAATCAGTGGGATGATTAGTTATTTATTTACATTTGTTGACTGGGAGTGTCCGACTGGACGTAGGTCCATTTTCAGCTGAGGCTCGGAGAGAAAAGCTCCACAGTTAAAATAAGCAGACAGTAGTTACATTGGATTACATAGCAATTAACAATTTAACATAGCAATTACTTACAACATATTTACAGATGTAGAACATTGTGCATCAGTAGACAACTAGAATCTTTATCTGTGAAGTACATGACAGACATTAACAAATGTTTCAATAAGAAGTTCCTGGTGTATAATAAGTACTAGGCTTATGAGCATCTGAGCTTGCTATAATCAAGGTAGTTAGTGGAGCGGAAAGAAAGGTAATGGTTGGATGGGGTGGGTGATATTAGAGTGGGAGTTGCAAGGGCATAGCCAGCATGTTTTTGGGTGTGCTTTTAGTAAAGTTTTGAAGTGGATGCATGATGGTATGGAGGTAATTGAGGGTGGGAGGGAGTTCCATAATTTGGCTATGGTGCAAAAGAATAGTGCTTCACCAGCAGAGTTATTGGCTTTAGTGATCTGCAAGTGATTTTTGTTGCTTGATCTTAGTGGTCTGGTGGTGCATGATCCCAGACATATAGGCAGCAAACAGGAAATACAACTGATTGACACACATCTATGACAACAAACCTGGCAAACTAGAAACTCCCCAATACCTTATGTGATTAAGAAGCCACGTATGTCCCATTTACACTCCATTTGCTAAGCTGTGGTCAGTGTGTACAGTAACAGAGTAAGATGTATGTGCATAATATTAATATGTAATCTGGAACCTTGTGTGGCAACAGTCAGATAGTGCTAACAAACATTGCTCCCACAGGTACATTGGATATAAACACTGTGCTGAGAAATACAGACCAATATAACCTGTACTGGTACTGTCCACCCTGTTATTGTAAGGGATTGTAAGTGTTGCAGTTTCTCTGAATAATAAATTATCACTGGTCACTGTCACCCACACTGTGCTACATAATATAACTGTGTAGGAAAGCATGTATATGTGTGTGTCAGTTCACTAAAGGTGGAAGAGGGCAATATTCTAGATATGTCGAGGCACACCAGCATGTAGTCAAATCATGGCCAGAGTCTGTGCAGAAAGAGTTGGATAGCATAGTGCAAAACATCAACCCAGAATCTGGGCATATGTGTACAAACAGTCAGTGTTTACAAACATTCCCTCCAAAGGTATACCAGGTAAGACGTGTATACTGCAGGTAAAACTGGTTCATGTGTAATAATGTTGACAGCCATATCAGTGTCCAATATAGGTCTATAGGGTAGTGTAGTAAGACTTGTAAGGTACAGATAACAGCACTGACTAGGAAAGTAATGTGGAGTACACGAATATACTACTTGTTAATTGACATCTTTCTCTCGCCCCACCTTATCTCCAACAATAGTCAACATACCCACCCCAACTGGTATGTACTAACTCTAATAATGTCCAATTGTTTGATAAATATATTAATGGTTCCCATGCATGTGCCATATTGAATGATTCCAACATTGTTGGCATGGTCCCATCAACGTACCTGCATGCTGTTGTTATTACCACTGTGGTTCCATATATGCATGTGTTTTGTTTGCTATGCAACTGTTCCATATCTGGTGTCCAGGTTAATGTGAATATCTATGCATGCTGTTATACCTAACCCTGGAATGTGTTGACTATTACTAACAAAAATAATAAGTCCACAGCAGTAGAAATGCTTGATTTATTATACAAGATAAAAGCTTTTGGGAAACACCCTTCCACAGTTATTATTAAAATTCATTTAAAAATATAGCACATCTTATACCCTTAATTACATAGTAGCACATGACACAGCCAACCAATAAAACAACAAATTCAATAAACTATCATTAATCAGGTAAAACATTATATTGCTTACAATAAAACAAATATGCAAACATTTTAAAAAAGACACTCTCCCATGTCATTTATATTGCGTTTGCTTTTCCACTAAATGTGGCTTTATAGTTATCATATTATTTAAACTGGGAAACTTATCAGAAACTTATTATTTTCATGAATATAACAACAGTGTTCTTGGTGGTATACTGCAGCTAACTCGTCTACATTGTATTGACTATTACTAACCCATATATGATGTTGAAATCTAAACACTATAGCATGATTTGGAAGGCCGATCCCAGCAGACCCACCTGTCCCACGTCAGCTGGCCGAGGCATCGGGCACCAGCATGTCTGGGGCCCAACCTCACACCTCCCTGTTTGTTGGTCCCGCATCACCGTCAGGTGGAACTGCCTCTGGGGATGGGGCTTGCCCCCTGCGAGTGGGCATGGACAGGCACCTGTCACCATTCGCCAGATTGGGGTTGTGGTGCATAGAGCAATCAATGACCAGGTCGATGATCTTCTATGCCAGCTTGAGGGCTGCATGTCGCAATTAGAAAGTCATCCTGGCTCTGTGGCTTAGCTCCCAGCACAACTAATTTTGAGGCTGTGAAGGTGCAGTGGTGACTGCCCATGGGTGGGGACCTCAGTCCCACTGTTACCACTAGTGGGCTTGTGGGCTTCCGATATCCCAACACCCCTCCCCATCAAGGTGTTTACCCGCTATATGTGTCATATACCACCCTTGCATGCGTCTTGTGTGTCTTGTCTGTTAACCTACCCAACCTAACTCCCCAAATATACCTACAACCCCTCCCCAACATCCCACTCTCACCTGAAAAAAAGGGCAATCTGTTCCCACAAAAAAATCTCGCCCCATACATAGCTGTCCATTTTGCACACATGTCCACTGTACACATGGAAACCGGTCTAATTGGCATCACAACTTATTATTGTTGTCCTCACCCCTCTCCCTGGGGATTTAGTGTCCAAATCTACCTCCAAATTCAGTGTATATGCACAGGTGTTGCTGTAGAAGAAATGGGCAGCTATGGACTTTCCCAACACCCTTGCTGCACATCCCTAGCTATTTTCCCCTACTGTCTTTCCCTCTTTGTGCCCCTTTTTCACCATTTTCCTATCAACCTTTTTTTTCTTTTCTTTTAAAGAAATTAGCATGGGGGTAAGTGGAAGTAAGCACGTCTAAGCAGCAGTAAGCAGGTTTAAGCCTGTTTGCACTGGGGTAAGTAATCTGGTGGTCCCCTGACATAAACAAACTCTACAACAGAAGAAAGAAACTGTTGCAAAAAAGAGTAAAATCCCATGATTGGAGAAACTCCCGGGTCAGCCTCAGTAAGAAGCTGAGATCCCTCATAAAATTCTCCAAAGCTAGTTATGAAAACAAAATCACCACTGACTGTAAAGACAACCACAAAGCATTCTATAGCTATGTCACGAATCTCAATGGCAACACTCAGATCTGCTCTGAGTTACAGCACAATGGCATTAAATATACAGAACCAACTGATATTGCCAACATCTTGGCAGATAGGTTCAGTGCTAACTTTACCACCCTCTCATCCCCTAAAGGGCCCATCTCTATACCAGAAAAATGCAAAGTTCCTGTAATCACGGCTGCACAGGTAAAAAACACACTCTCAAAAGCCAAGAACACAGCATCCATGGGACCTGACAACATCCCAAGCTGTGTTCTACATGAACTACAGAATGAACTGGCACCCCACCTAAGTACCATGTTCAGTCATAGCCTCACCTCAGGCTATGTGCCCACTGAATGGTGCACAGTGACGGTTATCCCACTCCACAAAGGGGGAGCCACCATGGACCCCAGAAACTACCACCCCATTAGCCTGATGAGCCTGATCTGCAAGGCTATGGAACATATTATCATGGAACTTATAAACAATAACATTGGTAATCTCCAAACTCAGGACGCCACCCAGTTTGGGTTTATGAGAGGCAGACCATATCTCCTAAACCTGATAGAATTCTTTGAAGCAGTCACCAAAGCCATAGATGAGGATAAGGTGGTTCACACAGCCTATCTGGATCTCGCCAAGGCTTTCGACATCATCCCCCCCTCTGGAATTATAGATAAACTCACTAAATTAGGTATAAATCCCTATGTCACAACATGGGTTGCCAACTGGCTCACTGACAAAACCCACACTGTGAAAGTAGCAGACTCCAAATCCAACTTCAGACCAGTGACAAGTGGAGTACCACAGGGTTCAGTCCTGGGTCCTCTCCTGTTTGGTATCTACTTCCCTGAAGTACAGGCTAATACAGAAGGTCTTTGGCTAATGAAGTTCACAGATGACTGCAAACTAGGAGCCATAATCAAAACTCCAAAAGATGTAGACATCCTACAAAAGGGCCTCATTGAGACAGATGCCTGATGTCAAAGCCATGGCCTCAAGCTCAATGCCAAAAAGTGCATTGTCATCCCTTTTGGTAAAAACTCTGTATCCATGAACTACCACATAGGGGGTAGTCTACTTAACACTGAAAGTGTGATAAGAGACCTTGGGACACAGGTGGGCAGTAGTCTCTCCTTTGATAATCACATCACCACAGTAATCCTTCTATGTGGCACACCTCATCACAAAAGGTTTCTCTTCCAGGAAAAAAGAGGTCATTGTTCCCCTCTACTCGTCACTCATTAGACCCATTATAGAGTACAATGCCCCTTTTGGTGTGTACCTCAAAAGACATCTACAACAACTGGAAAGGCCACAGAAATACCTCACAAAGAGGATTACCAGCCTCAAACAGATGCCCTACGCAGACCATCTAAAAAAACTGCAGCTTTACTCTGTCACATATCACCTACTCAGAGGCGATCTCTGCCTAACACACAAAGCTATGTCAAACCTAGAGCTTTTGGACATGCTCCACTTAAAGAAATCCCAATCCCTATGAGCTACATGCTCTAGGGACCTAAACCTTGTCACCACAATAAACAGAACAGGCTGGAGGGATAGATTCCTGTCCCAGAGATTTCCCATACTCTGGAACAAACTACCTATCTATATCAAACAAAGCTCCTCATTAGCACTCTTCAAGAACAATCTTGATGATTGGATGGGAGATAAGAAATTCACCCCGGGGATCACTTCTGTGGCTCTGCTTGACAGTGGCACAGGAAAATAATTTTCTTGAGTGGCGAAAGCTAGGGTACCTTTTAGCTAGGCTTAGATAGGCGCTAGGGCCAATAGCCTGATACCTACCTATGAACCTATGAACCTACACAGGTTAAGCAATTTAGAAGCTAAATGAGTATAAGAAATTGTAACCGGAAGTTAGCAGTTCCTACCTCCGCACAAACAGACGCAAACCCACTTACAACTGCTTTACAGTGCCTTAATCATGTTGTATCCATTGGCCTGTGTTCCGCCCAGCAACAAAATAAACAGTCTCTGCAAGTCTTGAACCCAGGATCCTACACACCATAGACAAAGTGATTTACCACTAAGCCATACCAGATATACATAACGCTGATGTTTTCAGAAACATATCATCCAGCCCAGTCATGCAACAGTACAGAGAATGTATACCATCATCTACATGTATGTGTGTAAAAATATTAATATCTAAACAGATACAACATAGCTATAAATGTATATATATATATATATATATATATATATATATATATATATATATATTTAGAAATATATGCATATATATAAATATATATGAACATATATACATGCAAATGCCTACATCAACACATATATATGTCTACACCTATATGTCTACATATACACAGCAAGTTACATATATGTAAGCAGATATATATTTATGTAGGTATATACGGACATAGTTATTTATATATATATATATATATATATATATATATATATATATATATATATATATATGTGTGTGTGTGTGTGTGTGTGTGTGTAAGCAGATATATATATCCATATAGGTTTATATATGGATATACATGTGTAGATATCAATAGGAGATTAAATCATAAATGTCCACATGCATCATTAATGGAGTTGAGAGGCCCCAAACAATATAAGTCTTGTACGAATAGGTATACCCAACCCCCCACAGCCAAACAAGTCCACCCTGCAATACACTACCAAGTGTTGCAGATGCCATAACCATGTCCTGCAATGACATGGGCACAAGATGTTAGCAGTACTACATCCCACCTGTATGATTTCAGGCTGGTATTGGTAGCATATCATGCAGTACAGTCTGGCTCCCATAGGAAATATAAAATGTGGAAGCTATCAACACCCCCAGGATACATATACACATGCAGAGATATGTACAATAAGACACTCATGTAGTAGGCACATACAATATGGAACAGCCAATATGCCTACAGGCAACACCCTGACAACTAGACACTGGATGAGCCACCCATACAAATGACATATGTTGCCTGAAACATATACCCACAGAGAGGTCATAGGATAAAACACCACAAACAGGTTTGCAGAAATGGAATACCTTTATTTGTGTACTATTACAGATGTATATGCCATGTCATATAGCTGTTCAAACACTGATATCCATATAAACAGAGTAATGCAAATGTGAAACAGTTATACAAATACAGTAGTCTGGAAAGGTCCACATATGTTGCTGTTCAAGCCAGGCCCTTCAAATTGTACAATAGTAATGACAGACTGGGCCACAGTATACCACACAATCAGCAGTAAGTGATGCAGGTGTATAGTCCAGCAGCCCCTGTCTACACTCTGTACACAATCACTAGGTGGTACAGACTTCAGTTGGCCAAATGGGATGTAACTGATACATAACAAGGCATAACTGACACCAACACAGGTACACTGGCAAACAGAACAGTCTGTATGGCAGGAGGCAGTAGGCCTGCAGTAACCCACTTCATGTAAGTAATATCAAGATAGGTGAAATGTATGGTACTGTACATCCAGATACCTTACAACAGCCCACCCCTGATACCTCCACATTTTGTAACAGCCTAGGTTATGTATGGTGCATCCCTCTGACTCAGTAATACAGGGCCATATACCACTGTTACATACACTGGGCTCTGGAGTGCATATGGGCACACATATATTGTGCAGGTGAAGCCCACACATATATGTCCCCAGCCACACCATATGTGTGGGGGATACAACAGCAGTGGACTGCTGGCAGGAATGGCAGCATGGTATATGTATATGTGCATATGTATCACAATCTGTATATGTGTAGACATATAATGCTCTGTATATGTATATATCTGAGTGTGTATATGCATATCTATGTACATATACACACCCATCTATTTATGCCGATATGTACATTTGTAATTATCTATATAAATATCTGGATAATCATATGAACATATATATTTACCATATGTCGTAGCCCTACCTCAGCCCCTATAGTCCCAACTTCGTAGTGCAATGTCACGCATACCTCTCAACTCTCCATTTTTTTGGCTCAATTTTTAACTCTGCCCATCTTAATCCCTCCTAAAACTAGTAACTTTTAAAGGAAAGATGGTGAATTACACTTAATGAACAATGACAATAATTAGGAGAAATAGACTTCTTTTAATTCAGAAAATATGCATTAATTCATATGCTCTAATTCTGTCAATGCCTCAAGTTAATAGCACTAATATTGTAAAAGTGTCCCTGATTGTCCCTAATTTTTTCTGGATTTGTCCCTGATCTGTTGAAATTTGTCCCCAATTGCTTGAGATCTACAGATGTCAGTATATATAGCAGGTATATTAGTAGACTATTGCTACTGTGATAGGGATTGTCTTCACAGATGTATGTGTGGGAGATCACATCTGCTTTTCACATGTGCGCCATTGGCTACTGACAGACACCCTAAGGACATTATAGTACAGTACCTCTGCAAGCACATAATGCTCCTGTGGACTACAGCAGAGATATTGGCCAGTAGATATGGACATTCTGACACACTCTGTACAGTCCAGAGGTATACACAGAACCCCATAGTGCAGAACATGTGGACCAAGCCTGGCAATATGGATGTTAACAGCCATGTAGATTGGTATAACACATAATGACTGGTATACATTTGCCCGCATATGTTATGCATTTACACACCCCTGTCTGTCCTGACACATAATAACTGCTGGTACAGAGGTGCCATGGCCTCATACTACTCACTAGATATTGACATACATCTGTACAGCATCCCACCACTCCATCTCACATACATGACTGTTAAGGGAGGCCCGGCAGCAGTACATCTGGCAAGTAATCTGCACATGACATCTCACTTGGTAAGTACACTAAGTTGCTAGGTATGTAACAAAGCACTGTGCAGGCTACAGGCAGACTGGCTCAACACTGGCCTACATCTCCTATGGGGAATGCACATGTACCTGCCTATATAGCAGGCTCTACAGGCATGTCACAGCACAGGATAAGATACACCTGTGTGGAAGTGCATAACCACAACCAATGTGAACACAGCCACAGCCACATATGGTAATCTTGCATGATATTACAGTATATGGACTATCTGTTCTACACCATCCTCATATGTGCCACTCACACACTAACCCTACATATACTGCACCACTACACAGTGTGGCCTGATGCTTGTCTGTGGTATGGGACATGTGTGCGTATGGCCCTACTAATAAGTAAGCCAATACGGTAACATACAGTGGAGCAGCATGTAACATCAGATAGGATGGGACCTAGAACAATGACATCTACCACAGTCTGTACACAGGCCAAGGTACATATTGATAATACACACACTGTCGGCATTCACCATATGTACACAGACCGCAGTACTGTACAAACAACCACAGAATGTCCAGGTTATGTCATCAAATATAACCCCTGCTGTACATAACATGTGTAGCAGTCTGATATCTCACTGGCTTGTTACCAGATATGATGACACGAATTATGGTGTACAGCACCCTCTTAATGCATGATATATGTACAAAGGTTGATAGAGTTGTGGCTGGAAGCACATACACAGGGCCAATATTGACATGTTGCTTTGATAACATCTTAAATTAACTGTTGTAACAGGGTTTGTCACAACATATGTCCTATGAGGGATATGAAGTCAGTAACTCTCCCGGCTTTCAACATCTACAGACTGCAATCCTCACACTACCTTCTGCAGTTCACAGATACATGCTCTGTGGGTATCACATGAAACCAAAGGCACCACACACTGCCCAGTCTGCAGATGATCCTACAGATGGGGGGTCCTCATAAAATAGAACTGACATGACAGGTATTACTACATGTAGGACAGCCATATCTGCACACACCCTGTTTAACCAACATTACACCGAATGCAGTATAGCAGCACTTATAGTCTGTAGTCAGGTCAGGCACATCCCCTCCTGTGTGTTGGCCTGTTTCCACAGTGTATGCTGTCAGAGGTAAATCCCAAATCCATCTGAGATGCTGTTTACCAAAGAACAGATCGAGTTCCTGTTCACGGTGAATGGAAAGGCCCAACACCAACATGATGTTCCTAGATATTGGAGTGTGTTTCCATGCAATTGGGAATGTTACCACAGCTGTTCCACATGCAATCAGCTAGGGTAGGGCTGCAATTCGTGCAGAGATCATCAGCTGATCATGAGCATCACTTAAAAAGCACATGCTGCTGCCTAAGAAAAGCAGGTGTAGGTCTCCACATCCACCAGTGAGGGAGTGAGAGAAGCAGACAGAGGCATTGACAAGTCAGGGAGGGGTGGGAGAGTAAAACCTAAGCATGCTTGTGTCACACACCTACCAGCACAGGGTACCAAACCCCTGACGACTATGTAGTGCTATCACAGCCCGATGCAGTTAATGGATGTGTCACATAGGTTACCTGTTGTGGAGTCTTCAGAACATATATGTGATGGTAAGTGACATCTGCAGCAGGGATATGGTAGCTATATGGTAGGTGATGTACACGTGCCTGTCCACATGAACAGGTGCCAGCTTCAACACAGCCACACTCTCACAGGGACGCACACACATTGACACACTTGGCAGGGCCAGAGATACAGCTCATCACTAGTGAGATTACCACAACACATTACTGTGCAGGTATCACATGCACCACATGGGTCATACGGAGCTTATATGGGCAAAGGGTATGGCGAGGTGTCTGACATCAGACAGCATACTTCAGTATGCCACTGGGGGTTGTAGTGAGTGTGGATGTGATCATACGCATCATACAACACACACAAAAACACACAGGGTGCCGGTACTGACATGCATGGGTGCATTTCTGCACGGGTATGTGGTGGTCGACTGTGCCAGATGGCTATAAAAGGCTAGGTGATGGGTATACCTTGGCATCAGGCCACATGACAATAGTCTGCATTGTGGCTCAGGGCTGTGGTTTCTGCATTTGCCCACACAGGTGGGTATTGTATCCGCCATCCCGTCACCTGGGTGACTATTGCATGTGGCCAATGTCTGTGCATCACTTGCCATGTATGTGTTCCCTAGTCCATGACATGGACAGTGTCTGGGATGTGCACACCTCTCACATGCATGTACAATGACATGTGGAACTGTACCTGGGGTGTCGGGCCCATGTTGTGTACACAGATTATCATCAGATGTGCCAGTCTTGGCCACCCGTGGCAGGAACTGGTAATGGACTGCAGGTTAACCCTGCACTTACATGGATATCATGCTAAAGGCATTCCCTGGTGTCAGTGACATCTGTCCATACAGGGCATGTTTTCAGGCATGGTATATCCTTTGTGGGTAACATGTGATGGCACCACAGGTGTTGCAGGTGGTTCAGTGGGGAACATGGGGAAGGTGCACTGTCTGCATGTATGTGCCTATTGGACAGATGGACAGTGTGCCTTGCCCTCTGTAGGCCACTGCAATAACTCCATAGTAACTATCAGTCGCCAATATGCAGTGTACTACACACATATTGGCTATTGCCTCAGCATATGTGTATGTATGTGACATGGGTTGAGAGTGTGCTCTGGGTAATACTGGGGTTGCTGACTGTGATTGCCTGGTCTTGATGTTACATGTATGGGTATGGGTTTGCACCCCAGCCTCTCAGCTATTTCAAATCTGTTATCCCTGTACAGTGAACATTGTGATATATACTAGTGCCACCATAAAAAGACATTTGCAAAACCCACTCCACATTGGGCAAAGCTGTCACACACTCACACCCACCTCTACACAGGATACGAGTTACAAACACACACACCTGTCATGTCTGGGAGTTGAACTCCTACCTAACTAGTTTATTACACTACACAGTTATAGTATGTGCCACAGAGATTACTGGATTACTCTTTCCCCAAAGGTGTATTTCATATTGGATGACATCAGCAGGGTTGCCAAAGTAGGCCATTTGAAATGTACTGAGTGTGACTAGCCTAAAATGCATTGCTCCCTACACAGGCATTATATAAAAAGTTACTATCCTAGCCTTATTGTACAGTTTGCTATACTTGCTGTCTAACAAAGTATCAGAATTTTATACCTTCCTGCTTTATTATGTTATATAACTACACTTAACAGGTCTTGTCTTGTCTTGTTTTGATATACTCAAATCAATGTTTTAAATAAAAAGCAAAGTCACAGTATATTGTTTTATTACCTATGCCAATGTGCTTAAACACATTTTCTGTTGAATGGCGTCATCCTATGCAAAATAACGTATGACTGAAGAATTAAAACTGTAGTTACCACATTTACTGTTCATGTATGTTTGGATGGAGTTATTTATCTGCTTGTCATTTGTAGATATATCTGGTGTCTTAGCAAAGATTTACTTTAGTTGCATTGTCAGTGTAAAATATCATCTCTGGTCTCCATCAAACATGACAATAAACCTAGTAAGATGTGCCCAATTACCAAAATAAAATAAAAAAAAATAAATAAAATATATGTTCCACACAAATTTAGTTTATCATCTGGAGTTTCAAGCAAGTTGTCCCTGACTTGAATATGGCTTCAGTGCAACAGAACCACTCAGGAACCGGAGAAGACAGTCTCATTCATTTCTAGTAAGATTACATTTACTGCATTTACAAATAATGTGGTCCATCATTGTGAGGAAGCCAAACCGATCCAATTTGTCAGTGGTTGAACAATGACTCTGCAATCCTTCCTGCAAATGATATAATCACCACACTCAGTTCCAAGCTACAGTCCAGCACTGATTCACTGCAGTTATAGGTTAAAATAATGGCAAAGTTGCTTTATGTTAGTAAGAAGATCAAAAATCTGTTCTTCTCAAAAAAGAACCAAAAATCACTATCAGTTTAGCATCACTGCCTTATCTATAGCTGATTCCAGTATCCCCAGTAGGGGACATTTTCCATACATATGCATTTTCTGATGCCTACACTGTATTACAGTTGGCTTGCATTGATTAATGACTGCAGTGTTCAGTAATTTATCACAAAATCACAAGGGAGCAGAGTACAAATGTAAGGAAAAAAAGGAATGTTTGTTGTGGTTCTATTGCGGTACATAAACTAAAGTACAATCAGTTCAGCTGCCAAACAATAGTGTAGTGGATGGACTTGTTTCAGTTTGGATATGTTCATTTTACAGTGGGCACAGTGACTGGCTGTCCAGTCATGCTTCTAATTACTAATTATCACTTATTTTATCATTTCAGATAGCCTTTATAACTATCTATCAAATCAGTATTAACTGTGAATGCACAGTGAGTATTATTGTCTTATGCCATGATGCTTTGAATCATACTGTATACTATCTCATATTGTCTCTTTTGGGGTTTATTAACTTGGGTGGGGTAAAGCCATTCACAAATGAGTGAACTGCAGCTTTATATGGCTCAAGCCATGCTTGATCATTAAACCAATCAGATATCCTCTTAAAATTATTTACTGCTTTAAGTCATCAGTCTTAGTCTTTCTATCACTGGAAAATCAACTAGTATCATTTTTCATCACTAGGAAAGCCTATTTTTGGCGTCTTGATGCACTTCCTGTCATACTGAACGGCAGATTGTCTTGATGGGCCAGTTCCAAACACAAAATCTGACAGCCAAACCAGGCAGTTTCATCACTTTTTTAGCAATGGTTATGGAGAGTACAGAGTCAATCAAGAGTGAAAACCAGGTCTATATTACATCTCCAAAATGCAAGTTCGGCGAATACCTATCCATTGACATCTAATCTGAGAAGTGATTCACTGAATTAAATAAGGGCAAAGGCATAGTTGGCCAACAACAGAACTTCGCCCTTTCACCAGTGTGGTGCGATCTCAGAGTTGGTATATATAGTTCGGGGGTGGGGTGCAAAGCTCCCCACTTAGGTGGGTTCAATTCCATGTAGATGTTGGTACATTGTGCTGCGGGTAAGTATTTCCTTGTCCTTATTAAATTCAAAACTCACTTCGCTGATTAGGTGTTGGATTTACCAATGTAATATAGATTTGTGAAAATCTTGCTCTTCAACAAGATCTGGAATCTCGTACAGCACAAATTGCTGTTTTAGAGCTAGCTATGAATATGCAGGACACCCCAATGCAGGAATGCTCAGACTGAGTTAGACGACATGACAGGAAACTTCATAAAATGTTAAAGAAATGGAGAATTTTCAGAAACATAATATTCCTCACCTTGTGGGTCTGCAAGAACAGTGGGAGTGGTCATGCTGTGCACTTTTCTGGAGGCTCAGTTGACCAAAGCCCTAAACATGCTGTTGAAAGAGCTTATTAGGCTTAAATACCACCAGAACCCACTACAATACTTCCAAAACAAAATATTTTTAAAGGGCAAACTTTTGAGAATAGAAGCAACTTCCATCAAGCAGCAATATTGGGCCTCTGATTTTAGCTGTGCAACAGCAATATATGATTGTTTCTGGATTTTGATCCAGAAAAAAAAAAGAGACAGGCTCTTTTTTGATAGTTCTGCCATAAAAACAATCTAGATATACTGTTCAAGTATCCTGCTTATTTGATTATAAAATTTAACAGCCATATTCATATCTGTACTGAAGCTGTTCTTCAATTTTTGGAGGAAAATTTGCACTGGTACCTGTACATGAAGAATCAGTGAAATAGAATCATTGCCCACTCATCCTTAACAAGATCCAACAGAATGTCAGACCATGAAAGGCTTTCAACTGTGCTGCCTTCCTCTCCCCACCTCCAAAGCCCTTCACTGACAAACAGTCTAAAACCTGAGACCCAAGGTACCCAGGATTGGCTAAGGAGATTTCCAGAAAGACATCCCTTCTGAGAAGAAATCCTGGCATGCATTCATTTTGATTCCCTGGAAGAAGAAGTGAACACTACACTTCAGAATGGTGTAACAATTTCAACAGACACAGCAGAAGTGACGCATGCAGAAGCTTTTGATAATATTTTTACATGAAAGTGGTTATGAAGTTTATGAGCTAAGTCAAAAGTGTGAGTGATATCAAAAATGATGTTTGCTTAGGGTTAAGGACGGAGCACTCAAATGTTGCATTTCTTGTTCTGTCTTTACACAGTTGGAGTCATGCTGTGACAGTTCCTTGTTTACTACATATGTAATGAGTTACACAGTTTCATGGGAGATTTCAACACATCTAGGAGTTTCACAGAACTGAGCAGCTGCAATATTTTAATCCAAAGCCTCTTGACTTAGTTTATCCTTACAGGCTAAAGTTGTTTAATTTAATTCATGGCTGTTTGGATAAGAAAATGTAGGATTATCAACAATGATTAAAGTATAAAATGCTGGTTTGCATACAACAATGTAAGAGTGCACAGACATATAAAAGAGTGTTAAATATTGAGAAAGATTACATTAGTAGTCTTTTTGTTCTGCTTGATAGAGAAAGATGTGTCCGTTTCTTGATCTGATTTTAAATTCAATTTAACAGTCTTTATCTGCCATAGCTAAGGTCTTTAAGCATGTATTAGTAATTCCAGTACACAGTTGCACTGCATTCTTGCTGTTTAAATGGTCTAATTGCTGTTATTAAACCCTGATTTTGTTTGTGTGTACTGAGTGTTTGTCAGACTAGTTCAGGACTTGTTCAGGCTAAAAGACCTTTGATATAATTGCTTAATATTGAGTGCACAAATACTGCTTGCACTGATTTTAGTATCATATTAATGATTATTTTTACTATAATTAGTTTACTAGTTCTTGCGTGTGACAGGAGGTTTCCACGCTAGTTGTTTTGCATTGAAATTTAAATATTCCGTAGCAAGTCCATCCACACATTATTTAAGTTACATTATTTATTATTGTTATTGTTGTTAATTATAACAAGCAGTTATGGTTACTCCTGTCCCCAGAGTCATTTCGGTCAGTATTATGGACCAATGACAGTAACAGACAGTCAAGAGGAGAAGAGACACACTAGCATCACGCCACCAGTCACACATGGATCTACAAAACAAGCACCGGCAAAACATACACATAAATACACAAAAACACATTTAGAGGCACTAGGTACCAATCTGAAAAAGAAACGGTGCCCTCCAAAGCAGACACGCAAGCAACCTGCACCTCCAAACACAAGCCAGAAAACACCTCAGCAGTGTGCCTCATGACCGCCCCTAAGGCAAAACACCATACCCAACACGCTAGTAATAGGAGGCTCTATAGTAAGACACACAGATGTTCCACTCACTAGGCTGAACAAGGAGAAGGTTACTGTCAGCTGCCTGTCGGGTGCTAGGATCTGCCACATAACACAGGCACTTAGGTCACTCCAGAAAAAGTACAAGTATGATGCTGTCATTGTACATGTTGGTGTGAATGATCTAAGAAGTACCTCCCTGGACTACATAAAAAGAGACATTGAGGACCTCTCTGATCATGTAGCCCAAGCTGGTATGACCCTGACCTTGAGTAGCATACTACCTTCACCTAGAATGATACCACAATACAAAGACAAAATGATCAATTTCAACAATTGGCTAAGCTTCTGGTGTCATTCTAAGGGGATCCAGTGTCTGTCTGCCTGGGATGACATGATAGACAAGCCTCGCTGTTTCGCCAGAGATGGTTTGCACCTGTCACCCCTAGGCTTTTGAATACTGGCCAAGGCTGTTGCCGGCCCCATAGTGCCTTTTTTAGGCAAGGCTCAAAGGACAAACCAACCACCATAACCAGCACAGGTAACCAAAAACTAAGGGTAATACTACTCAATGCCAGAAGTCTCAACCTGAAAATGCACGCACTCGAGACACTCCTCAGTATGGAGAAAATCGATGTTTGTGCAGTGACGGAAACCTGGTCCAAGGCTCCAGAGAGCTCCCTAGTACTACCAGGTTACAATTCATATCATACCTTCCGGCCTCCATTACCGGATTGCAGTAGAAAGGGCGGAGGTGTATCCATATTCATCAAGGATACCCACATCTCCAGGTTAGTGGCGCAGCATGATGCCCCAGAGATCATCCATGCGCAACTATCAGCAGGCAAAACCACATTTCAAGTCGTAGCCTGTTATAGATCACCCACCATGTCCCAAGATGCTCACTCAGCATTCCTTGAGGCATTGGAAAATATAAAGGTCCTACCCAACACCATAATTTTGGGTGATGTCAACTACCCTGGTATAGACTGGGCGAACTACCAAAGTTCTAACTCCTATGCCCGGCGGTTCAAAGAATTTATAAATTCAAATGTCCTTGAACAACTGGTATGTTCTCCCTCTCCCACTAGAGGGGACAACATATTGGATTTAGTCATCACAAATAATATGGGCGCCCATTGTACCACACCCATTATCACTCCCTCTCTGGTCAGATCAGATCACAAACTGATAACCCTAGACATCCTCACCCCTCCACCTCCCTCAGTCAAAGAAACCATTGTAAAAAACCTTTCCAAAGCAAACTTCAAACTACTTACGTCAGAAGTGGAAAGCTTCACTATTCCCTTGCAGAAGGATAATGATATCCAGGATGCAGAATCCTACACCAAGGCACTTTATATACATCTTCAGGATTGCATGGACCATGCTATCCCAAATAAAACCAAGACTCCTTCCTCAAGCAAGAAGAAACCAGTCTGGTAGACCCCGGCCATAAGCAAACTATACAATAAAAGGAGGAGACTTATACAAAAAAAGGCCAAATCTCAAGAAAAATCTTCCCTGATCAGCTTTAGTAAGAAATTGAGGGTCCTCATCAAGTCAACTAAAGCCAATTTCGAAAAGAAAGTTGCCAAGGATGCCAAGGATAACCATAAGGCCTTCTATGGTTACGTCAAAAACCTAAATGGCAATGCTCAGGTCTGTTCTGAGCTAGTACAAAATGGAACAAAATACACTGACCCCACTGACATTGCCAACATCTTGGCAGACAGGTTCAGTGCAATTCCCACCCCCACCCCCACCACCACCACCTACAGGGTCTATTACTATTCCAGGGGATTGTGTAACTCCAATTATTACTGATAAGTTGGTTAATAAGGCTCTGTCTAAAGCTAAAAACACTGCCTCCATGGGACCAGATGGTGTCCCGGGCTGTGTCATACAGGAGCTCCAAAATGAATTAACCCCGCATCTGAATACCCTGTTCAGTCTCAGCCTCTCAACAGGATATGTGCCCATAGAATGGCGCACAGCAACGGTGGTTCCACTGCACAAGGGTGGGCCCACAACCGACCCTGGGAACTACCGACCAATAAGCCTGACCAGTTTGATCTCTAAGGTAATGGAGCAAATCATTATGGAACTCCAAACACTTGACCCCACACAGTTCAGCTTCATCAAGAGTAGATCATGCCTCCTGAACCTGGTGGACTTCTTTGAGACAGTTACTCAGGCTATAGACAAGGAAAAGGAGGTACACACAGCTTACCGTGACTTTGCTAAAGCATTTGACACCATTCTCCATTCGGGTATTATTGATAAACTCACCAACCTGGGCATAAACCCTTACATCACAAGATGGATCACAAACTGGCTCTCAGACAGATCCCACAAAGTAAGAGTAGCAGGATCTATGTCCGAATCCAGACCAGTAATGAGCTGTGTGCCTCAGGGCTCTGTCCTGGGGCCCATCCTGTTTGGCATATACTTCTCAGAAGTACAGGCAAGCAATGAAGGGCTGTGGCTGACCAAGTTTGCGGACGACTGCAAGCTGGGTGCTATAAAGGAGTCTCTGGCCAACATGGATATCCTCCAGAAGGGCCTTAATGAGACTGATGCATGGTGTCAAAGCCATGGTCTCAAGCTAAATGCTGAAAAATGCGTAGTAATCCCCTTTGGAAAAAACAGAGTACCTGCGAACTACCACATAGGAGGTAATCCCCCGAAATCTGAAGTAGTAATAAGGGATTTAGGGACCTAAGTAGATAGTCAGCTTTCCGTTGATAACCATGTTGTCAAGGTGGTTAGAAAATCCTTCTGTGTGACCCATCTGATCACAAAAGGGTTCGCATCAAGATCTATGGATATAGTGGTGCCCCTCTACTCTTCCCTCATCAGACCCATTATTGAGTACAATGCACCAATTGGAATGTACCTGGCTAGGCATCTCCAGCAGCTGGAGAGACCACAGAGGTACCTCACTAAGAGGATTACTGGTCTCAAACAATTGTCCTATGCAGCACGATTGAAAAAACTAAGGCTTTTCTCTGTTGCATACCGCCTTCTCAGAGGCGATCTTTGTCTAACATACAGAGCCATGTCCAACCCAGAACTGTTGAACATGCTCCATCTTAGCAAAACCAAATCCACTCGAGCTACATGCTCTAGGGATATAAACCTCAGCACAACAATGAATAGAACATGCTGGAGGGATAGATTCTCTTCGCAAAGTCTTCCCTTGCTATGGAACAAGGTCCCGATCTACATAAGACAGAGCCCCTCACTATCACTCTTCAAGAGGAACCTTGACGAGTGGATGGGTAACAGAAAGTTCACACCAGGGATCATAACAACAGCTCTACTAGATAGGGGCCAAGGATACTAGCTGCTAGATCAACAGCCTAGGGAACTAACCATAGGGGCGGTTAATACCGCACAATGTGGCTGGGCTAATATATGCCTTCAAGCAGATAGCCCAGTACCTACCTATGAACCTATGTCCTTGGAGACAAAAATCTCACACATAGTAAACTCAGACACCAAAAGCATCAGCAGTACACCACACCTCACCTCTCCAAGGCCATCTCAATACACATAATCCAATATATGCTAAGGGTTCTAAAGATTAACTTGCCTAAACTTCAAAGACTGCCAAAACACACCACAGGCACAATGCACATTCAGTGCATTAAACCTACTTCCTCACATAGCACAAGGAATCCCAAAGTCACAGATGCTGAGCCCATAAGGCAGGCATCGACCCAACCAAACATTCATGTTATAGTTGACTGCATCGTAAGACATACAAATGTACCTATACCAGGCTGAGCAAAAAGAGTGATGGCTAGTTGCTTGTCTGATGACAGGATCCATCAGATCATGCATGCACTCAAGTCCTTGAACAAGTACCAGTATGACTCTATCATAGTTCATGCTGGTGTCACTCACATGAGGTGTACCTCCCTGAACTATATGGAGAGAGACATACTGGAGCTCTCAGACTGTGTGTCCAAGGCAGGAATGAGGCTAGCATTAAGCAGCATTCTACCTTCTCTAAGGATGATGCTGCAATATGAGCAACAATAATTTACTGTAATAATTGGCTTAGTTTTTAATGTCATTCAAAGGGATCCAAAATTTGTTAGCCTGAGAGAATACGATCTACAGACCATACTGCTTCACCAGGGATGTCCTGCATCTGTCCCCTCTAGTGTTTGTATTATTGGCACTGAAATTGTTCACCACCATAATGCCTTTTTAGACAATGCCATCCTATTGAACCTACCAACATAACAAAGCAATCCAAGGGAAATATGCAGGTGTTAATGATCAATTCAAGGAGCTTAAACAAAGAAAACTTCACTCCCTACAAGCCTTTCTCACCCTGGATACAAATGCCCTGAAACAATTAGTCAGAGTACCCATTGGGGGAATAACATCTTGGAGCTTGTCCTTACTAATATGAGAACATCTTGTATCATACCATGAGTGTTTTCATCACTTCCTAGGTCTGAGAATAAAGCACTCTCCTTCGAAATAAAACTGAAACCAGAGATCCCTTACATTTAAAGTACCTTTAGAAATGTCATTAAGACAAACTAGCTTCTCCTAAGTGATACATTGAAAAGCTTCAAATCCCCACCAAACCCAGTTAACTCCACTTAAAATGCAGAAATATACACCACCACACTATACTAGCATGTAAATAGCTGCATAAATGCAGATGTATCCTGTAGAAACAAGAGCAGAGCAAACTACAGAAACAAACCCACATGGTGGAATCATAATATCAACAAGCTTTATAATAAAAGGAAAAGAAATGCAACCAAAAGTAAGAGGAGTAATTCCCAAAATGTTCGAGTCCTTGTCATTGAAAAAAAAAAATGCAGGAGCTTAATAAAAACCACAAAAGCCAAGGTTAAGGCTAAAACATATATCCGAGCTGAATACAATCACATGGCATTTTTTAGCTATGTTTCTAATCTGAAAAATAAAACACAGCAATGCACTGAGCTGCTTGTGAACTATGTTGCCTACACTGAGACAGAAGACATAGTGAACCTATTGGCAGATAAATTTAGCTCTAGCTTTACTCCTCTCTCCTCTCCCTCTGTCCTTCAAGTTATACCTGAAACTGGCTCCTGCTGTCACACAAGAACAAGTCCTAAAAGTACTATCAAAATCTACAAATACTGCATTGATCGGTCCTGACAATATCTCTGGATGCATCTTAAATAACATGAAGCATAATTTAGCCTCCCTCCTAAGAACACTGTTCAATCTCAGCCTCCAGGTTTTGTCCCAAATGAATGGAGAACAGCTACAGTCATTCCCCTGCATAAGGAAGGACCTTCCACAGACCCAGGCAATTACAGACCCACAGAAGGACTTACCATGGAGTTAATTACTCGGGACATAGGAAACCTTGAAACAATGGACCCGTCAAAGTTTGTGTTCATCAACTGCAGGTCAAGCTTACTCAACCTGGTGGATTATGTCACCTGTTAGATGGCTAGCTGGCTGACAGGATGCGATAAATAACCTGGGAATAAACCCCTAGGTCACCTGTTAGATGGCTAGCTGGCTGACAGGATGCGATAAATAACCTGGGAATAAACCCCTATGTCACCTGTTAGATTGCTAGCTGGCTGACAGGATGCGATAAATAACCTGGGAATAAACCCCTATGTCACCTGTTAGATGGCTAGCTGGCTGACAGGATGCGATAAATAACCTGGGAATAAACCCCTACGTCACCTGTTAGATGGCTAGCTGGCTGACAGGATGCGATAGTCAAAACAGGAGAAGTTGCTTCCACAAAGAGACCATTTAGCAGTGGAGTCCCCCAACATCCTGTGCTGGAACCTCTCCTGTTTGGCGTGTACTTTTCTGAAATAAACCTAATACCAAAGGGCTCTGGCTGGTTAAGTTTACAGATGAGTGCAAGCTTGCAGTATTCATTGAATCCTCAAATATCTTAGCCTTCCTGCAGGAAGGTTTGTCTAAAAAAAAAAACTGGTGCCAAAATCATGGACTGAAATAAAATGCCAAGAAATGCATTATTGTATCCTTTGGGGAGTCATCTACACCACGGAACTATCACATTGACAATACACCCCTTAGAATTGACCTAGTTGTTTAAGATTTGAGAACTTATGTTGACAGTGACCTAACTTTTGAACAGCATGTGTCTATTGCTGTAAGAAAGTCTTTCTAGATTGCCCAACTTATAAACAAAGGGATTGTGTCTAGATCTAGAGATGTCATTGTCCCCTTTACTCAGCCCTCATTAGTCCAGTCATTGACTATAATGCCTCCTTTGGTATATATCTGTTCAGATGCATGCAACAACTAGACTGCCCACAGAGGTACCTTACTAAAAGGATACAAGGCCTAAACAACATTTCCTACATGGACCTACTCAAAACCGTGTCACTATACTTGGACTATACTACAGACTGCTAAGTCGTGAAATCTGTCTGACAGACAAGGCATCCTCTGACTCATTACTGATGGATTTACTGCACATCAGCAAGACAAATGACATCAGAGATACTTGGTCTAGGGATCTATCTTCTTCTGCAACATCAACAGAACTTGTAGTAATTAAGAAATGTTACAGCACCGACAATAGTTCAGAAGTATAATATAAACATATTATAACAATTACATTAATGAGAAACATCCTTATAGCACTGACAAAAGGGTCAGATCTATAACCCATCCATAAAACCAAAGAAAGATGCATATTATAAAAACAAGTTACATAAAGATATATAATTTGCACAGGTTATATGCTGTCGACAGTAGAGACAGAGTAGTTACAGAGAAAGGTGTGGGAGCGATAACATGATTAGGTGTGAGTTGTACAGGTCGACATCCAAATACAGGTTAAATACATTTTAAATTTGTGCAGTTTGATAATGTTATTCTCTTACATCATTTGGAATAGAATTATGTACTTTGGGCGCATGCACTGAATATAATGAGTCTTTGAAATGATTTTTGGATCTAGTAAACTTGATAGAATGCACTTATCTTTGGAAGATTACAGCAGTCATGTGTGGGAGGGTCCCATCTTTATTTTCAACATCAATCAAAGTCTTATGTGCATCTCTAATTCATGCAAATAACAAGCTTCCCACTCTCTTTAAGCTACATAAAGAGCAAGACAAGGACATCCACTTTCCCCTGTACTGTTCTTATTGGCAGCAGGAGCTTTAGAGCAGTAAATGATACATTGGCTCTTTCTGACTGGTCACGATGAAACAAAGACTAAAACTTTGCTATTTTCAGATGGCTGTCTCATTTTATGTGGAATCCATCATGAGATATACCTGTCATAGTTTCCAACATTTTCTAATTATGCATTTCTTTTGGGGCTCTACATGAACAGAAGCAAAGCAAAAATGTCCATTATAAATGACTTAGACTGAGCACTGCATTTCTCCGGTGTTGTTTCTCTTATCAAGGTGTTCAACTATATCTAAGTCTATTGGAACTTTAGTGCACCCTGTGCAGATCACAATGGTTGATTCTGATTTAAACCTAGCCTGGTCAAAAATTGTACTTGCAGGTTTGTGGTTGGAAGAAGCTTAATGTGTGCCTTGTGGGTATTTTGTGGTCACTAAAATGTTTGCAGCACTTCTTTTATGTTGTCTGTTTTTATGCCTTCTGTTTCCTACTAGGATCAAATGGTTAAAGTTTTGAAAATGGCAAGTAAATTTGTCTGTTATCACAATGTATGTGTCCTACAGCTGTCTCTCTTTGTGTGCAAACATCGTCTTCTGGCTTTTCCTGGTTAGGGGTCACCACAGTGGATCATCTGTCTGCTCATGATTGGCAGTGGAGTTTTACAATGTCAAGTTGCCAGCCCAGTGCCCAACCTTCCACAGAAGGCACACACACACTGGGCCAATTTAGAGTGCCCAATCCACCTACAGCATGTCTTTGGGATGTGGGAGGAAACTGGAGCACTTGGAGGAAAGCCATGTGACCACAGGGAGGACATGCAGACTCTGCACAGAAGGCACCCCAGCTGAGAATCAAACAAGAGAACCTCTTGCTGTGAGGCAACAATGCTAACCACTGCACCACCATGGCCACCCCAAACATAAACATTTCAAACTGTGGATCTTACAATATGAACAAAACTCCACTCCTATTTTGTCAAGAAAGAAGGCTAGAATATTGAATGCCAGTTCTCCTTGAGCTTTTAATTGCTTTCACAAATATGTACCTCAAATACTGGCAGAGACTGATAGTTAATTTTAAGTCCTGAAGACTTTGGTAAAGTCTTATATCTGGATACAGATATGGGGATCAGAAATTTCCATATGAGGGTGACCTTCCCTTAAAGTAGATAACCATTCCATTTGGAAGCCAGACTGGGAGGGAAAAAGTTTTTTTTTTTTTTTGGTTATCTGACCTTAACCAGTACATGGGTCTAACCTGGTCTATGCTGCATATCTGTACTTTGAAGAAACCTAGAGTCCGCCTGATTCAGAACACTGGGAGTAGTTAGGAATGCAGGTACATTGCCAGTCTTCAGCGACATGTTTAGTAACACATGTTTCCCATTCTTTTAAGGTAGAAAAGCTGCTAACACTCAGTCAATAGTCTGAAGGTAAGGCTTCTGCTCATACCTCTCAACTGTCCAGATTTTTGCTTCATATTTTTGGCCTCTTCCTCATAAAGTCTGTGCTTTTCTGGCAAATCACTTAGGATTGAAGTCATTGAATATTAATACACATTTGAGATTCATAGTTCATATCCTTAATACATGGTAACACAAATCCTGTTATTCTAGAAACTTTCTAAGCCTGTAAAACCAATATTTCAAATCTGTCCTGTTTTCGGGCCTCTGTTCCCCCTTCATTATTTCAGCTTTTGTCCAGATTTCTTGTGCTAAGAGGTTGAGAGGTATGCTTCTGTTATTTACCACACCTTCTTACATACTCGTGTAATTAAAACATAGAATGAACTCAGATTATTTTAAGCACATTAATCAAATGGTATTTCCTCATCTACTAGTCTACAGTTTAAGTAAGCAGTCATGAAATGTAGAGGGTTACCTAATGCATATGAGAAGAATGTATCAGGTATTACAGTTATGAAATTGTGGGAAACTCGGTGTACTTTTATATTTGTAGACCTTTTCTTCCAGGGACTTCCCTGAAAATGGGGATTTTCCAGTTAGACATTCCTGGCAAACAACTGTAAATAAATAAATACATTCATGATTCTGTTATTTTTTTTTTTCAGTCTAGGTAAATGGACCAGAGAGGTCTTCTTACAGAAATGCCTTCACTCCATTCCATCAAATATTAACACAACATTAAAAATCTCAGAACTCTGAATTGCGGTGTTTCCTTTCTTTATGTGGGAGGTTGGTGTAATGGTTAAGGTGCTTACCTTAAAAGCACAAGATACAGGGTTTGATTCTCACATGGGGTAATTAGCTAGGCTTAAAATGGCCCCTGAGGACAGTTAGCCTAGTACTAAACTATGAATCTATGAAAAAAAGTATTAACAGAAAAGCAGGCTTTATTACTATGTAATAAAAGGACACAAAACACATAGTTAGACTACTCAAACCTGTGTTGATACATTGTTGCAATAGCAAGAAAAGACTCCCAGAGATTGTTACACTCGGCTTGGAAGAAAGCAGTTCTGAGTAAACTTTACCCAATGGCCATAATATGAACATTTTAAAACACTGGACAATGCATCAGGCTGTTATCTACCAGACCCTACCTTATTAAGTGTTGCAGCATTGTTTAACATTAAATAATTTTCCATTTGCAAAATCACCCTTCAGAAGAGAAAAGTACAGTAACATTGCTATACGAGAACCTTGAACTGGCTGTCGTCCTCACTCCCACTAGGGGAAATTGTTAAAGATATAAGCCTGCATTTAATTTAATTTGGTGAATACTTTCTCTAACTTAGCAATTTTCAGAACTTTTATCGTATGCCATTAGCATTGCATTTAGTAGTCCCAGCAAATTAATCGTTAAACTATCACAAATCATTTTTTTAAGTTCTATAAATAGGATATACATGACATGTATTAGGGTTTATATAACGTGACAAACAGGGTACCTAATGGAAAAAGTTCACAGCCCAGTTTATGGGAGGCATTGTGGTGATGCTTGAGGTATGAAGGAGTAGAGAAATGAACAAATTATTTCTATTGAATTAGAATTCAAATGACATGCATTGAGACTGTCAGTACCATGAAAAATAGGGTACATCTTCTAGCAGGTAATTGTGAAATGTATATTACATATGAAAAAATATGCATTAAAACAGCATTGTTAAACTTATATTACATATAAAACAATCAAAATAACAGAAGTTAATAAAAGACAATTCAGTTCTATAAGGAAAGGTACTTTATGCACCACTGATTAAAATCACACTGTGACATGCTATCACAATGACAAACTTTTGCCCAAAACTGTTAATAACTGATAAATTTTGCACTTGCATGAGATGTGATGGGTGTTAAAATCTGCTAGTTATTAATATTTTACCAAAATCTTATATATATATATATATATATATATTTCACTATATTGGTCCTTCTATGAGCCATACCAAAATAATATGATAATTGGGCTTTAGTAACAAATGTGTGATTGTATATCATTCTTAAAAGATAGGCATGTTATAATAACTGCTGACCCCAACATTTCAAATATTGACCAGTTCCTCATACCACAGCCTGTGAAAGCATATGACTCGCAAGTAATAAAATATTTTTTAACTTCTGCAAATTAAAGTCCTGTTGATTGCTCAGATAAAAAAAATGCAAGATCATAATCATACAATGTGAACGTGTGTCATGTGTCAGTAGCTTGTATTGTTAAATTAGTACATAATTGCAGAAGTGCTGCACGTGAGACAGCAACACTAAATACGACATAGTATCTATGCACCAGTTGCAACGCTGGCTGCAGGGGAGAGCTGTAGAACAGTATGTTTTTGTATATTTAAATCTCTAAGTATAATTTGGCATGACAGTGACTCAACAGGAGCATTAGAAAGATTAAAGCAGGCATCTGTTTGGCTGTTCATTGTGTTGACCACTGTGTGTGTGTGTGTGTGTGGGGGGGGGGGATAAATGAGCATTTCCTGCTATATCTGTTCTCCGAGAGGTGACCACACTGGGACTAGGGGTTTAGTCGTATCAACAGCTGCCCTGATTTTTACAGAATGTCCTGATTTTTGCCTTGCATTTTTGGTCTGTTCCTCATAAAATTTGTGGTTTCTGGCAAATCATTGAGGACAGAAGTCATCAACTAATGACAGATACTTCAGCTTTAGACTTAATATCCTTAAGAAAATGCATGCTAACACAAATCCTGTTGGTCTAGCAACTTTCTAAATTTATATTGCAGTATTTAAAATCTGTCCCCATTTTTAGGCCTTTGTCTCTGCATTACTTTAGGATTTGTCCAGTTCTTGTATTAAGAGGTTGACAGGTATGGGCTTAGCACAGGCAGGCACAGCTATCAGGGGTGAAAGGTTCACATGTGAAATATCAGGGAGTAGTGATGGGGGGGAAAAGGGCTTATCTGCAAGTTGTTGAAGCAATGGCTGTCAAGAGGCTTTAGTTCACATATTAAATATTGCTGTGAATTTTATCACAATGTGTTATATTGTGCAAGCCAGGGGAGGACTTTTCAAGGGTTTTTTGCCCTATTCTCCACTATGGTATGACCAAGGAGACAGTTTATATAATGTTGGAGAGTGTATGGGTAGTATCCCTATATGTTGGAGGGGACTTGTTTCCCTGCAAAAAAAAAAAAAAAAGATTTGTTTTTTTAGGTTTTTGATTTACCATTTTTGATAATTAGTTTTTGGAAAATGGTGAACTGAAAAACGTTGCCTCAGTTACACTTAGATTAACCAGAAAAAAGCCTTCCTAATGTAAGAAAGGCAATTAATCAGTCTGTCTCTATTTCTTCTCTGCCTGCCCCACCAGAATACTAGGTATTTTTCCCTACTTGATAAGGTCCTAATCCTGAGGGGTAAACTGGCTTATAAACAGTTTAATGTCTCCAAGTCTTTTGGGTTTCTAATGCTATGACAGGAATGGACCCCATTCCTAAGTCAAAGTATGGTTAAAGTTCAAGAAATTAGTATTGTTTCAATCTTTGTTGTTAGCCAGAAGCACTCTTTGCAGCACCCACAATGTGCCGAAACTGACTCCTTCTGCAATTCGTATGGAGTTACATGTATCGGTAACATATTTAGGTACAATATAAAATTCCATTTTATAACACCCATTGCTCCTACTACTATTGGAACTGTCTAGGTATCCTTCCTCCACATTGCCCTTGTTTCTTCCTGTAAATCCTGGTATTTTATGACTTTGTGTCTCACTGTACGTCAGACACTGTTGTCACTGGGTGTAGCGATTTCAATGATCAACGCTATTTTTGTTTTCTTTTCCTGGCCTACTATACCTGGTTTTCTTGCATCTGTTGTTTGAACTGTTGGTAAGGGGTGACCCCATGTGATGTAAACTTCATTGTTTTCTATAATGCTTTATGGCTGACATTTCCAGTGCTTCTCAGTTACTTCAATATTATAATATTTTCACAATTCCCTATGCAACAGTTTTGCCACATTATTATGCCTTTCAGTATAAAGCCCTTCTGTCATAAAGGTATCACACTCAGCAACGGGATATGCAATTGTTTCCAATTATGTTTTACAAAACCTGCATATACCTATTTCTTCCACATGTTCAATGGATTTTGTAAACCAATGTGTACATAAACCTCTATCCTGGGCCACCAATATTAACCTTTCATCTTTTGGTTTAAATTCACCTCTCCTTAACCACTCCTGTGTTTGGTCATGATTGACATGAGGTTGTTGCAAGGGTTTTCTGTACTTGCAGCAATATTTATGCATTTCTCCCCATTTCTTGCCTTCTCATCTGATCCTTCACCTTATAAACTGCCTTTTGTTTTTTGGCACATTCAGTTGCTGCCTGATTTTTATCTATTTCTGGTCTAACTTCCTTTCTCGCTTGAAACTGTTATGCTTTTCCTAAACTAAGGAGGGAAGTCATCTTAGACTTTCACTATGTTTGGATTTTATGATGTCATCAGATATGTATGCAGTCCTATGATTGTAGATCTATACATGAAATCGATTTTGAGCAGGTCCATACCTCCTACAGAAAGAGGAATATATAATCCTGATATACACTAATTTTTATAAATCATTTGATAAGCATGAAGCATTTTTCTTGTTTTCTTGTCCAACTAATCCAATACCTTTTGGGGCCAGTCAATCACTCTAAAACCGTGGTGCACAACGTCTGGCCCCGGGGCCAAATCCGGCACAAGACGCAACACCATCCGGCCCCCAGAGAATAACCAAAACGTTTTTAAAAAAGTGAAAAAATGCTATTCCTTACTCCAGTCATGCAAACCTTCCAACACGTGCTTACTTACCTAATTGACTGCAGTTGTGCACACCTCTAAATTTAGCTGCGGAAGTAACTATTCTTTGTTGTTTATAACTTGTAGTCTGTAAACAGTAGTAACTTTCTGCAAGAGTTGGTAATAAGTCATGGCTGCAAGCCAGAATAAAGTTAAATGCAAAATTGATGTAGAAAACAGGCAATTTCATGACTGCTGCCTTAAGTAAAAATGCCAGTCATCTGTACCTATTGATAACTCATAATGACTTACTCCCCCGGATTCTCTATGCCCTGCACGGCATGCATGATTAGCGCAGGAGCTTTAGCAGGCAATATGTCTGCCATGCGATCCAGGAACAGCCTGCAGGGGTGTGCACGAGAGCTCCTGCACTAATCATGCATGGAGTAAACCCTGGTATGCAAATCACCTCATTTGCAGGAGAAATTCATGCAAATTAGGTGATTTTGCAATCCAGGAAGCTTGCAATAGTCCAGGCAAGACTAGTGCTATCTGCAGAAATGTACTCGGTTAGTAACCAAGTACATTTCTGCACAATCCGAAACGGAGCTATGACAGCTCCAAATAAAGGCTGCATATCATTGAGGAAGCATGCCAATGGCCAAGTATAAGGCCATTGGCATTGCAAACAATAAAAAAAATTAAAAAAAAAACTTTTATTTTTTTTTTATGCCAATCTTGGCTGTTTAAGCATAGGGCAGTGGCGCGCAAATGGGATTGGGGGAAAATTAATAAAATAAACCTAAAATAAGCATTCTAACTAAAATCAGTATTCTGCCATGCAAGTCAATGGCAGGCAGAAGACAACCTGGCCAGTGACTAATAGTTGCTAAAAGGGGAGGCTCAGTGTGAGACATGTAGCTATGCATTAGCCAGCAAACCTATGCAAATGAGGAAAGGATAGTAAATCCCAATTTTCCCCAGCATATGAGGCAGGTCCCAACAGTGTAAGAATATGAACAGCTAGGTGCAAGACTAGGATATAGGTGACATCATGGGGAGGTGTGTCAGTCATACTGTAAGCGGATTGGAGCCCTGTGGCTCGGGGTCTATATTATAACATTGAAGTCTTACAACTTCAAATGTTATAATATCGAACTCAGTAGAGCAAACGCTGGAAATAGTGAAGCTGCAGAATATCGAATACTTTCCTAGGGAAAGTATTCGGTGGGTCTTTTCTGCAGCTTTGCTATTTCCTCGACTGTGGAATGAATGTAACGAACCGGGTTAAGGTAAGTGTGCGAATGAAGGTGAGTGTTCGATTGGGCATGGGTTAGGTGAGTTAGGGTTAGGGTGTGGGTCAGGTAAGTGTATGATTGTGTGGATGTGACGATTAGGGTGAGGTAGGTGAGTTAGGGTTAGGGAGCGGGTAAGGTGAGTGTGCCATAGGGATGGACCTTAGGGTTAGGGTTGGGTTAAGGTAAGTGGATAGCTAGTGGTGTATGTATGGTTTAGTGTACAGCTTTGTGAAGTGTGCGTGTGTCGATTATTTATTTTGGTGTGCTTGTGATGTGTGTATGTTTGTCAGAACAGCTAATTTTTCCCCTGGGAAAACATTCGCTATTATGACTGTTCGGTTTTCTGGTGTTTTGCTCTACTGGGTTCGATATTATAACATTCAAAGTTGTAAGACTTCGATGTTCTAATATATACCCGTGGCTCGGGATTGTTCCTAGCTTAGCACAGCTAAGCTAGGGGGTGTGTCTAAACCTGCCCAGCGCTCTTTACAAAGCCTAAGCAGGTGTGCTCGCCATGCATTTGGTTTTATAGGAAGAAAAAAAAAGTTAAACCAGGAAATAGCAGCAGTGTGCACATTTCAGCATTCTGTTTGTGTGGCATGCTGCCAGGCTTAAACAGGAAGGCAATGGGAAGGGTAAACAGCAGTAGGAAGGTAATCAAGGAGAACTAGTTTAGCTGTCAGGTGAAATGCATCAGAATCAGCCAATTACACAGACAGCAGACCAGCTCAGCCCAGAACACTTCTATAAACTAAGCAAACACCTTCCCCTCTGGTTTTTCCCCACACTCTACACCACCAGTGTATACAAGTGGGGAAATTTTAACAAACAAACCTACAAAATGAAAAGGGCTGCAGCAGGCAACATAGAACATGTGCAAGAGGCTGAGGGTGGTGAGAATGTGAATGCTGCCAAACAACCCACAGTGAGGAGACAGAGAAGAGTGTACAAACCCAGGATAGCCTACCAGGGGCTACATGAACTGGAGATAGTGGAGTGCTATAGGGTGGACAGAGACCTCCTACAGCAAATTGTTGAGCTGTGCCAGCCACACCTGACATACCAAACTGACCGAGGGGAACCCATCCCAGTGGATACCAATGTATGTGTAGGCCTAGGTATACTAGCCCCAGGTACCTCCCAAAGCACAACTGGGGATATCATGCGGATCTCACAGGCATCAGCATCCAGAGTATTCCACCAGTAACTGGATGCCATGTCAGCACATGCCAGTGAGCACATATATTTCCTCAACACCCATGAGGTGTTGACCAGCAATATGCATCTCTTCTACCAGATAGCAGAATACCCTGGGGTAGTGGGTGCTATAGACTGCATGCACATATGCAGCAAAGCACCACCCGGTGAGCAGAGTAGGGCCTACATCAACTACAGGGGCATCCCCTCCATCAACTGGCAGGTCTTTTGTGATGCCCAGGGCATTATAATGAATGTGTGTGCTGGCTGCCCTGGAAGCTATGACGATTCCCACATATGGCATCTGGTGCAGCTGTACCAGAGATTTGCCAATGGGGACATCCCCTACGGTCACCTAGTGGGGGATGCTGGGTACACACTGGAGTCATGGCTGATGACACCCTTCAGAAATGCACACACACCTAAACAACAACGCCATAATAACACGCACAGGCCAGACATATAATAGAGCATGTGTTTGGGATGCCCAGGTCACTGTTCCAGTGTCTGGACACATCCGATGGAGCCTTGCAGTATTCATTAGCTACATGTACCCAAATTGTTATGGTATGTGCTATGCTACACAATATGATCCTGCGGAAACAGCTGCAGCAGGAACAGCATGGGGTAGGGCTACACAGCCCCCCACCAATGCCAAGGCCACACAGAGTGACCCAGAGGAGGAACAACCTGAGCCTGCCCCAATAGGCAGAAGGAGGTGTGACCAGTGTGCCCTGGCCTTGGCAAAGAGGTGACGCATAACACATGCACTGACACAGTAGGGACTCTCTGACTCGCACATACAGTAAAAGGGATACTAAACATGATACTACCTGTGCTCAACCATGTATAGGGAGTGTACTATGTGCATCCAGCATAGGCAGCCCACCAGCACCATCCGCAAGTCTGGCACACCCACAAGGAAAGTCAAACAACCTATCAATTGCCAAATGGAGTAGAATGTGTTGTTGCCTGTAGCTATGGTATGGATGTGAGAATGCAAGGAAATTTGGTGGCTGAATGTTATGGCAGCGGACAGTAGACACTCATAGTGGCACCATGACATCTGTAACACATACTGGAGTCACCATAGTAGCTAGTACTACACAGGGTGACAAAACCCACTGCAGGAAATGTGCTGTGCGACATGTGTGTCCATATGACCCACACATGTCAGTCAGGACAGTTCACATACCCAACAACAGTCTCAGCCAGCAGGACAGGTGTAGACAAACCAAAACAGAGCCTGTGCAATGGCCCCAGAATGATGGCTATGGTTAACCCCCCCCCCACAGGCTTACACAGACTGACCCAAGCAGGGCAGGCAGTGGGATGTTAGTTCTGAAGGGTAGGAAGTCAGACAATAATATGTAGGGCAACCAAAGCTACGATCTGTAGTACACTGGTATGCCTCTAGTCAGCATAATAGTTAGCAATACAGAATGAAATGGAGTACCTGACATACCAGTGCAGTCATAGCAAATGTGTACAAGGTTCACATGTGCCCCCCACATCCTACATAGTAATGTAATAACAGTCAGGTGTGCCCCCCCAACCTTGTGTAGAAATGTAGAAATAGTCAGGTGAGCCCCCCATCCTACATAGTAATGTAATAACAGGCAGGTGTGCCCCCCCACTCCTGTGTAGAAATGTAGAAATAGTCAGGTGTTCCCCCCCATCCTACAAAGTAATGTAATAACAGTTAGGTGTGCCCCCCCACTCCTGTGTAGAAAGGTAGAAATAGTCAGGTGTGCCCCCCATCCTACATATTAATGTAATAACAGTCAGGTGTGCCCCCCCAACCCTATGTAAAAATGTAGAAATAGTCAGGTGTGCCTCCCCCATCCTATATAGTAATGTTAATAACAGTCAGATGTGCCCCCCAACCCTATGTAGAAATAGTCAGGTGTGCCCCCCCATCCTACATAGTAATGCAATAACAGTCAGGTGTGCCCCCCATGCCTGTGTAGAAATGTAGAAACAGTCAGGTGTGCACCCCCCTTGCTATGCAGAAATGTAGTAACAGTCAAAGCCAAATGAGCGATGGATACCCTGCAGAGACAGCATGCTACCTGTTGGAGTACAACACAAAGTCAGCACTACAGCACAAACTACCTGGACAAAAATCCACAAATTCAATACAGACGGCCATATTGGGAATGCTCATACACTTAGGGAAATGAAGGCAATGTCAGTCTACAACATACTGAAAGGTCATACTGGATATGCTCACACACTTATACACATGAAGGCCATGACTGCAAACACCAGTGGACCAGACATATCTGGCAGTTGCAGTTGTTAGTGCAGACACTTGTCAGTATGCACCATTCATGCCTTGCACACACAGTGGATAGGAATACAGACATATATCCAAGGACAACACACTAAAATAAGCCAAAGGTAGATGTACATAGATGTGTGGAAGAGGGCCACTGTGACAAGGAGCCATCCAGGCCTGTCCCACCCAACACACAGCCAAATGGCCCCAAACACATGAGGTGCAGATGTCACTCACTGTAGATACCACCCACCAGTATCTGTCAGCATTACAGACTATGTGGTGCATGTGCCAGCTATGCAACATGACTGTACAAGGAAGTAGTCATCTAGTAGCTGTATACATGTACCTGTGACATATGACCCTGTGTTTGCCCGCATGTGGTGTGTCAACCCCAAGATGAATGGGTTATGGCCCATTCACACACCGTCCTCCCCATAGCCCTACTATGACAAGCCTGCTGAGGTCATCCAATGTGAAATACACCTTTGGGAGAGCTGTAGCCCAGTAATCTCCTTGGCGCATCCCATAACTGTGTACTGCTGTAGTGTGAGAAACTAGTTAGGTAGGAGTTCTAAGCCCAGACATGGCAATTGTGTGTGTGTTTGTGTGCGTGTCTGACTGTGTAGAGAGCAATGCTTTTTAGGGTACTCACACTCCTTATAATTTATATACTCAACTTTGGCAAGGCTGCTGATGCCACCCACCTATAAATACACCTCTGGGAAGGTTGTAGCTCAGTAATCTCCGTAGCCCGTCTTGTAACTGCATACTGTTATAGTGTGATAAAGTAGTTAGGTAGGTGTTCTAATCCCAGACTTGGCAACTGTGTGTGTGTCTCTGACTGAGTAAAGAACAATGCTTTATAGGGTACTCACACTCCTTACAATTCATATGTTCAAATTAGGCAAAGCTGCTGATGTCACCCACCTAGAAATACAACTCTGGGAAGGTTGCAGCCCAGTAATTTCTGTAGCGTGTCCTGTAACTGTGTACTGCTGTAGTGTAATAAAGTAGTTAGGTAGGTGTTCTAAACCTACACTTGGCAACTGTGTGTGTATGTCTGACTGAGTAAAGAACAATGCTTTTTAGGGTACTCATACTCCTTACAATTCATATACTCAACTTTGGCAAGGCTGCTGATGTCACCCACCTAGAAATACACTTCTGGGAACCTTGTCGCCCAGTAATATCTGTAGCGTGTCCAGTAACTGCGTACTGCTGGAATGTGGTTTAGAACTGTGGTAGGATTCCATCCCCAACCATGGCAGCTCTGGATTTTTTGTGTGTGTTTCAATGTCTGTGTACAGAGCAGTGCATTATAGGCTAGTCACCCGCAGTACATTTGAAATGCCCTACTTTGGCAATCCTACTGCTGTCATTCATTGTAAAATATACTTTTGGGGAAAGAATTCTTTAGTAATCCCTGTGGTGCATCTTATAACAGCTCCATGCTGTAGTGTACTATAGACCTCGGTCAGGGGTTCTATACCCACACATGTCAATTGCAGATGTTTTGTGTGTATCTCAATGTCTATGTAGGGAGCAATGCATTTTAGGCTACTCACTCGCAGTACATTTAAAATGCCCTACTTTGATAATCCTGCTGATGTCATTCATTGTGAAATACACCTTTGGGGAAGGAATACTCCAGTAATGTCCATGGTGGGTACTACAACTGCATAATGCTGTAGTGTAAAAAACTAGTTAGGTAGGGGTTCTTCTCCGAGACATGAGAGGTGTGTGTGTGTGTTTTTGTAACTTGTATCCTGTGTAGAGGTGGTTGTGAGTTTGTGACACCTGTGGCCAATGTGGAGTAGGTTTTACATATTTCTTATATAGTGGTCCTACGATATATCACTATGTCAACCATACTGGGATAACAGATGTAAAATTGCTGAGAGGCTGGGGTGCAAAGCCACACCCATACATGTGACATCAAGGCCAGGCAATCACAGTTAGCAACCCCAGTATTACCCAGAGCACACTCTCAACCCATGTCTCATACACACACATGCCTAGGCAAGAGCCAATATGTGGGTAGTACACTGCATATTGGACACCAATAGTAACTATAGAGTGATAGCAGTGGGCTACAGAGGGCATGTTACCCTGCCCATCTGTCCAATATGCACGTACATGCAGACAGTGTACCTCCCCCATGTTCCTCAATGGACACCTGCACCACCTGTGATGCCTTCAGATGTGTCCCACAACAGACATACCATGTCTGACAACATGCCCTGTATGGACAGATGCCACTGACACCAGGGAATGCTGTTAGCATGCTATCAATGTAGGTTCAGGGTAAACCTGCTGCCCATTACCAGTACCTGCCACAGGTGGGTAAGACTGGCACATCTGATGATAATCTGTGTTCACAACATGGGCCAGACACCCCAGGTACAGTTCCACATGTCACTGTACATGCATGTGCGAGGTGTGCACATCCTAGACACCATCCATGTCATGGACTAAGGAACATATACATGGCAGGGGATGCACAGCATTGGCCACACACAATAGCTACCCAGGTGACTGGATGGGGGATACAATACCCACCTATGTTGGCAAATGCAGAAACGACAGCCCTGAAATACAATGTAGACCATTGTCATGTGGCCTAATACCAAGGTATACCCATCACCTACTCTTGTATAGCCTGCTGGCACAATTGACCACCACACACCCGTGCAGACATGCACCCATGCATGTCAGTACTGGCACCCAATGTGTTTGTGTATTGTAAGGTGCGTATGTCCACATCCGCACTCACTACAACCCCCCTGGGCATACTGAAGCATGCTGTCTGATGTCTGACACCTCCTTATAATCTTTGCCCATACGACCTCCGTATGACCTATGTGTTGCATGTGATACCTGCAAATTGGTGTGTTGTGGCAATCCCCCTAGGGATGAGTTGTACTCCTGGCCCTGCCAAGTGTGTCAATGTGTGTGCGTCCCTGTGAGAGTATGGCTGTGTTGACACTGGCACCTGTTCATGCGGACAGGCACGTGTACGTCACCTATCATATAGCTACCGTATCCCTGTTGCAGATGTCACTCACCATCACATATATGTTCTGAGTGTTCCACAGCAGGCAACCCATGTGGCACATCCAATAACTGCATCGGAATGTGATAGCAGTACATGGTTGTTGGGGGTTTGGCACCCTGTGCTGGTAGGTGTGTGACACAAACATGCTTCAGTTTTACTCTCCCACCCCTCCCTGATATGTATTTGCCTCTGTCAGCCTGTCCCACTCCCTGTCTGGTGGACATGGAGATCCACACCTGCTTTGCTTAGGCAGCAGCATGTGTATTTTAAATGATGCTCATGATCAACTGATGGCATCTGCATGAATTGCAGCCCTCTCCTAGCTGACTGCATGTGGAACAGCTGTGGTAACATTCCCATAGCCAATTGCATGGAAACACACTCCAATATCTAGGAACATCAAGGTGGTGTTGGCCCTTTTCATTCACTGTGAGCAGGAACTAGATTGGTTGTTTGGCAAACAGCATTTCAGATGGATTGGGGATTTACCTCTAACAACATACACTGTGGAAACAGGGCAACACACAGGAGGGGGGTGTGTCTGACCTGACTACAGACTGTAAATGCTGCTATACTGCATTTGGAGTAATTTTGGTTTAACAGTGTTTGTCTGAATATGGCTGTCGTACATGTCGCAATACCTGCCATGTCAGTTCCATGTTTATGAGGAATCCCCACCTGCAGGGTCATCTGCAGACTGGGCAGTGTTGTGCCTTTGGTTTCATGTGTTAGACACGGAGCATCTATCTGTGGAATGCAGAAGGTAGTGTGAGGATTGCTGTCTGTAGATGGTGAAGGCAGTGACAGTTACTGACTTCATATGCCTCATAGGACATATGTTGCAACAAACCCCATTACAACGGTAAATGTATGACGTTATCACAGCAACATGTCAATATTGGCCCTGTGTATGTGCTGTCAGCCACACCTCTATCAACCTTTGTACATATGTCATGCATGAAGTGGTGCATATGTGCTGTGCACCATAATTAGTGTCATCATATCTGATAACAAGCCAGTGATATATCAGATTGCTGCACATGTTATGTACAGTAGGAGTTATATGTCATGACATAACCTGGACATTCTGGGGATGTTTGTACAGTACTGAGGTCTGTGTATCTATGGTGAATGTCGACAGTGTGTGTATTGTTAACTACTTTCTTTTCAGTACTGCTATGATTCTGCAGAACCTACACCACTTTTCTATTAACTACTTCATTCTTAACAAGCAAGGTTTTTAAATTACTTATTTTTCTAAACAATGTTATTCAGAAGGTTATTTGTTATACTTCACCTATGTAAAAATGTTAAATATGTTCCAATATGACTGTATGGGAATGTACTATTGTTCTTGTTATTGTTTACGTTTTATATGTGGAGCTTTTCTCCCCGGGCCTCAGCTGAAAATGGACCTGTGTGCAGTAGGACTTTCCCGGTTATCAAATGGAAAATAAAAAATAAAATAAAAAAATAATAAAATAAAATGTACTTTAGCCTGTGTACAGACTGTGGTAGATGTTGTTATTCTAGTTCCCCTTCTATCTGATGTTACATGCTGCCCCACTGTATGGTACCATTAGGTTCATAGGTTCATAGGTTTATACTAGGCTATCTGCCCTAAGGCATTTATAAGCCTAGCCTAGAGTTTTTGTGGCTTACGCCACCCCTTATGTTAAAAAATACTGTGCCCATTAGTTTGTTGTGCCTCTGTCCAGCAGTGACACAGAGATGATTCCCGGGGTAAACCTACGATCTCCCATCCACCGGTCAAGATTTCTCTTGAACAGAGCCAGCGAGGTGCTCTGCCTCACTTGGACTGGGATTTTATTCCACAACATAGGGAGTCTCTGGGTGACAAATCTATCCCTCCAGCATGTCCTATTTATATCCATGCTAAGGTTTAAGTTGCTTGCTCTAGTGAATCTGGTAGATTTGGATTTTTTGAGGTGGAGCATGTCCATTAATTCCGGGTTGGACATGGCCTTGTATGTCAGGCACAGGTCACCTCTGAGCAGACGGTATGCGACAGAATAGAGCTGGAGTTTCTTCAGTCTGGCAGCATATGACAGATTTTGGAGTCCCTTTATCCTTTTGGTGAGGAACTTTTGGGGTCTCTCCAATTGCTGCAGGTGTCGGGTGAGATACATCCCAAATGGGGCATTGTACTCGATCATTGGTCTGATAAGTGAAGAGTACAGGGGAACAATGACCTCACTTGATCTGGATGTGAATCCCTTCATGATCAGGTGGGCAATGTAGAAGGTTTTTCTAACCACTTTAGCAATGTGAGTGTCAAAAGAAAGGCCACTGTCAACCTGGATCCCCAGGTCCCTGATAACCTCTTTTGTGCTTAGTGGATTGCCACCTATATGGTAGCTTGGGGTTACCTTGTTTTTCCCGAAGGGTATGACTATACATTTTTTGGCATTTAACTTCAGGCCATGGCTCTGGCACTAGCTATCAGTTTCCGTGAGACCCCTCTGAAGGATATCTGTGTCCGATGTACTTTCCACTATGGCTCCCAGTTTGCGGTCATCTGCAAACTTTGTCAGCCATAGTCCTCCTATGTTAGCCTGTACTTCTGAGAAGTAGATGCCGAACAACAGCGGGCCAAGGACTGAGCCCTGTGGGACACCACTTGTGACCAGCTTGGAGTCTGACATGGCGCCAATGGCCTTGGTGACTGTTTCGAAGAAGTCGACTAAGTTCAAAAGGCATGATCTGCCCTTGACAAAGCCAAACTGGGTCGGGTCCAATGTCTGCAAGTCCCCTATGTCTTTGTTTATGAGTTCCATTATGATCCTCTAGATAGCTTTGCAGACCAGGCTTGTTAAGCTTATGGGGCGGTAATTACCAGGGTCCGTAGAGGCACCGCCTTTGTGGAGTGGGACCACAGTTGCCGTACGCCACTCCTTGGGCACGTATCCTGTTGTAAGGCTAAGATTAAACAGCTGCCTTATGTGTGGGTTTAGTTCCTCATTGAGTTCGTGTAGCACACAGCCAGGCACACCATCCGGTCCCATTGATGCTGTGTTTTTAGCTTTAGAGAGAGCAGCTTTCACCTGCGCATTGGAGATGTCTGGGAGGCTGCACTCCGCTGGGATAGTTATCTCTCCTTTTGGGGGGGAGAGGGGGGTGAAGTTTGCACTGAACCTGTCTGCCAGTATGTTGGCAATGTCTGTGGGTTCAGTGATTTTTGTATCATTTTGGACTAATTCTGAGCATATCTGGGAGTTTCCACCCAGGTTTCTAACATAGCTGAAGAAGGCCTTATGATTGTATTTTGAATCTATGGCAATTTTCCTCTCAAAGTTGGCCTTGGATGATTGTATGAGTGCTCATATTTTTTTACTAATAATGATCAAAGGTGTCTTCTCTTTTATGGATTTTGCTCTATCATGTAACAGCTTTCTCCTCTTATTGTAAAGTTTGTTTATGGCTGGGGTCCACCAGACTGGACGTTTGCCCTTGGTGGAAAGAGTCTTGGTTTTATTAGGGATTGCCTGATCCATGCTGTCCTGGAGGTGTTCGTAGAAGGCATTTGTAAGGGCTTCCGCAGCTTGGGTTGTGGTTTCCACTGGCTCGGGGGCCTTGAAGGATACCACACCAGTCATGAGTAGTGTGAAGTTTGCTTTAGAGAAGTTCTTCACTGTGGTCTTTTTTGTTTGGGGTGGGGGCGGGATGTGGATATCCAGTGAGATTAGTTTATGATCTGATCTCACCAATGAGGGATATACTTCCGGTGTGGAGCATTTTGTCCCTATGTTTGTGATGATGAGATCTAGTATATTTTCTCCTCTTGTGGGAACGGTGACTAGTTGTTCCATGGCATTTGAATTTATGAACTCCAGGAACCTTTGGGCTAGAAAGTTTGGGCTTGAGTAATGTTCCCAGTCTATATTCGGGTAGTTGAAGTCACCCAATATAATGGTGTTTGGAGATACTTTTATACCCTCCAGTGTCTTCAGGAAGGCAGTGTGGGGTTCCTGAGTTTGAGAGGGTGGCCTGTAGCATGCTACAAATTGTAGAGCAGTTTTGCCTATGGTTAATTGCACCTGGATGGTTTCCGATGCTTCTTGCGTTGCCACCAACCTGGAGGTGTGGTTATCCTTGATGAATATGGATACACCCCCTCCTTTTGTGGTGTGGTCCGGGTTTTGGGGCCGGAACGCATGATATGAGGTAAAACCTGATAGTGCCGGGGTGCTCTCAGGAGCCTTGAACCAGGTTTCAGTCACAGCACAGACATCGATGTTCTCCATACTGAGAAGGGCCTCGAGTGCATGCATTTTGAGATTTAGACTTCTGGCATTGAGCAGCATTGCCCTTAGTTTCTTCCCATTTTTGTTTTCTAGGGTGGTAGGTTTAGAATTTGAGCCTTGCCTAAAAAAGGCACTACGGGAGTGGCAAGAGCCTTAGCCAATATCCGGAATCCCAGGGGTGACAGGTGCACGCCGTCCCTTGCGAAGCTGCGTGGCTTGTCAAGCATGTCATCCCAGGCAGACAGACACTGGATCCCCTTTGAATGACACCAGAAATTTAGCCAATTGTTAAAGCTGATCATCTTGTCTCTATGTTGTGGCATCATTCTTGGTGAAGGAAGGATGCTGCTCAGGGTCAGGGTCATACCTGCCTGGGCTACATAATCAGAGAGCTCCTCAATGTCTCTTTTCATGTAGTCCAGGGAGGTACATCTCAGGTCGTTCACACCAGCATGGACAATGACTGTGTCATATTTGTCTTGCTGTGGAGTGACCCGAGTGCTTGTGTTATGTGGCGGATTCTAGCGCCCGATAGGCAGCTTACTGTGACCCTCTCCTTG
>NC_056737.1:1044140976-1044163476 GCF_019279795.1 Protopterus annectens | reverse complement strand
AGAAAGGCAAGATGTTAGATAATGCAGGGCAAGCAGTGGGTTTAAAAATAAGTTTGTGTGCAGTAGTAAGTTGGAGGTAATCGAGGTGATTAGGGAGTTCCAGCCACTGGAGTCTACGGAGGCAGATGCAATGGTGTGTAGAATGAGTGGAGTTAGTAGCAAATTTGGCGATTTTGTAGTAGCAACTTTCAAGTTTTGAGGAGATAGAAGCGGTGAGGTTGGATAGAAGAGGAGCACCATACAATAGAAAAGGGAGAAGGTAGGTAGTGGCGAGTGTTTGTCTTGTAGCTAAAGAAAGAAAGTTAGCATTTCTGTAAAGCATACCGAGCTTCTGATGGGTTTTTTTTATGTTTAGTTGAATATGAGTATTAAATTTCAGGTGTTCATCGATGGTAACTCCGAGTAATTTTGCGCAACTAACAACTTCTATTGAGGACTGGGAGAGGCTGAAGATTTTGAAGGATGGCTTATCAAGAGGCAGAGCTTTTGAGGGGGAGAATAGAATGATATGGGATTTATTGGCATTAAGGGAAAGATGGTTTTGAAGCATCCAATTTTCGGTGGTTGTGAAGGCCAGTTGGGTTTTGGCTTGGAGCTCGGGAAGGCTAGGGGCCGAGCAGATAACAGTGGAGTCGTCTGCATATTGTACAATTTGAGAATGAGGAATTGCAGAGTGGAGATCATTGATAAAGACATTAAAGAGCAGAGGTCCGAGAATATAACCCTGAGGGACTCCGGTAGGGGTAGGTAAGAAGTTTGAGGTACCTGTATTCCATTTCACAGCTTGGGATCTATCTGAGAGATAACTTTTGAACCAAGAAAGGGAATTGTGGGAGAGATTGAGGTTAGAAAGGTGGTTGAGAAGGAGTGTGTGGGATATTGTGTCGAATGCCTTGGAAAGGTCAAGAAGAACAGTGGAGACAATATCTCCAGAGTCACGGGCATGGTTGACAATGTCTAGGAAAGAAAGGAGAGCAGTTATGGTACTGTGGCCAGGCCGAAACCCATGTTGAGTAGGAGTGAGGAGATGGTTATTGAGGAGGTGGGGCATGAGTTGCCGGTGGATACATTTTTCAAGGACTTTTGAAATTGGGGAAAGAATGGTTATTGGGCGGAAGTTATAGATAGATATATATCTACATATATAGATATATTATATCTGTTTAGATATTAATATAGTTACGCACAGACATCAAAGTGTTGGTATACATTCTCTGTACTGTTGCATGACAGGACTGGATGTTATGCTTCTGAAAACATCAAATTTCTTTGGGTCTGTCATTGCTTAGTGGTAAATCACCCTTTTTAGGGTGTGCAGAGTCCTTGGTTTGAGCCTTGCAAGAGCTGTTTATTTTGTTGCTGGGCAGAACACGGCCCGTTGGATACAGAGTGATTAAGGCACTTTAAAGCAGTTTTGTGCGAGTTTGCGCAGAGCTAAGCAATGCCTACATAGGTTAAGCAATTTAGTAGCTAACTAAGTGTATGACACTGTAACCGGAGGTTGGCAGTGCTAAGCATCATGCAAACCTGCACAAACCCGCTTACAACTGCTTTAAATTGCCTTAATCACTCTGTACCCAACGGGCTGTGTTCTGTCCAGCAACAAAATAAACAGCTCCTTCAAGCCTCAAACCCAGGACCCTGCAGATCATAGACAAAGTGCATTACCACTAAGTTAAGACAGACACACATCAATGGTTTCAGAAACATGTCTTCCAGCACAATCATTCAACAGTACAGAAAATGTACTTTAACATCTAGATGTGTGTGTGTGTGAGTGTGTGTGTGTGTGTGTGTGTGTGTGTGTGTGTGTGTGTGTGTGTGTGTGTGTGTGTGTGTGTGTGTGCGTATATGTATATGTATATATATATATATATATATATATATATATATATATATATACATACATACATATGAACATATTTATCTAGCTATATACAATTTATGTGATGATTTGTGTCATACACACAAACATATATATATATATATATATATATATATATATATATATATACATACATATAAATATATATTTTATATATATATATATATATATATATATAAACATATAGCTGTCTGTCTAAATTTACCGCTATATATCTGTCCATATGGCCATGCATGTTCGGCTCATATTTTTGGCCTGTACCTCATTCTCTTGGCATCTGACATGGATGATCACAGCATTAAAGTCAGTAACTAGTGCCTACACGTTTGTGTTTCAGACTTTTATGTCCTTCTACATATGTGTTCTAATACATATAACTGTGTAACTAGCAACGTTTTAAGTGTATTACAGCAGTATTTGACATATATCCCTATTTCTACCCACATGTTTGCACACTTTGTCCAGACTTCTTGCATTAACAGGTTGTGTGGTATAATATCACTACATTTCCTGTACTGTTGACTGATTATGCTGGATGATATGTTTGTGAAAACATCAGGGTTATGTATATCTGCTATGGTTTAGTGGTAAATCACCTTGTCCTGGGTTCGAGCCTTGCAGAGGCAGTTTATTTTGTTGCTGGGCAGAACACCAGCCGTTGGATACTGAGTGAATAAGGCACTTTAAAGCAGTTGTAAGCAGGCTTGCGCAGAGCTAATCACTGCTGACCTCTGGGTACAGTTTTATTCACTCAGCTCTAAATTGCTTAACCTGTGTAGGCAGTGCTTACTCCCATGCAAACAGGCTGAAACCCGCTTACTGCTGCTTACAAGTGCCTACTCCCGCTTACCCCCACACTAATTTCTTTAAAAGAAAAGAAAAAGGGGTGATAGGAAAGTGGTAAAAAAGGGGCACAGAGGGAAATGCAGTAGGAAAGATAGCTAGGGATGTGCAGCAAGGATGTAGGGAAGGTCCATAGCTGCCCATTTCTTCTACAGCAAGAGCTGTGCATATACACTGAATTTGGAGGTAGATTTGGACACTCAAACCCCTGGGAGAGGGGTGAGGACAGCATAAATTTGTTGTGATGTCAATTAGACCAGATTACATGTGTCCAGTGGACATGTGTACGAAATGGACAGCTATGTATGGGGTGAGATTTTTTTTGTGGGAACAAATTGCTCTTTTTGTTTTTCCAGGTGAGAGTGGGATGTTGAGGAGGGGTAGTAGGTATATTTAGGGAGGTAGGTTGGATAGGTTAACAGACAAGACAAACAAGATGCATACAGGGGTGGTATAAGACACATGTGGGGGGTAAACACCTTGGATGAGGAGGGGTGTGTGGAAGTTGCAAGCCCATGAGCCCCCAAATGGATACACTGGAACTGAGGTCCCCACCCATGGGCAGTCAGCACTGCAACTTCACGGCCCCAAAGGTGGTTGTGCTGGGGGCTGTGTAGGAGGGGCAGGCTCACCCTTTAATTGTGCCACTCAGACCTCAAGCTGGCGTAGCCAGTCTTGAAACTCCATATCAAGCTCCCTACACAACACGGCCCGGACATGATGACAGGTGACAGGTTCCTCTCTGCACACTTTCCCGGGGGGGGCAAGCCCCATCCCATGTGGCAGTTCCACCCAAAGGTGAAGCAGGGCCAACAGAGGAGGAGGTCCCAGGCTGGGCCCCAGATGCACTGGTGCCTGGTGCCATGGCCAGCTGAGGTGGGACAGGTGGATCCGCTGGGATCGTCCTTCCCATATGAGCTATGTTGTAGCAGGTTTATGACAGAAATGGGTTAATAATAGTCAACACCATTCAGGATTAGTTATAACAGCATGCATAGGTATTCCCATTAACCCAAAACACCAGATGTACAACAGTTGCAGAGCAAGCAGAACACATGCATACATGGAACAACAGTGGCCATTACAACAGCATGCAGGTGTCATTGATGGTGACAGGCCACCAGTATGGGTGTATTTTAACATGGCACATGCATAGAAACAAATGGGAATATTTATAAGTCATTAGGACATATGTCCCAACAAAAGCTTGGAATGTACACATACCGATTAATGTGTGTTATTGGGTTATTTTTGCACATATAGTAGGGGTGAGAGAGAGAGTTCAGTTAACAACTAATATATCCTTGTAGTTTTCACAACATTCTTAGTCACTGCAGTGATCTTCCCCTTACATGTATTATTACACTACCTAATGGCCTTATATTCTACACTGGTATGTTTATAGATTATTATATACGTGACCTGTGTCTTGCATACAGGCATGACAAGATGCAGATGTTAATGGAATATATGTTGAGAATTGCTGTCATACACTTTGAGTGAGGTGCTAGAATGACAGGTTTGTTTTCATATAAATTCTCTGACTATGTACACGTTTGACTATCAGTTATATGTCATTAACGGCTGCCTACATTTCTTGGATCATCACACTGATGTTTCAAAGGAACAGGGTACCAGGCTGGTGATGTGGGCCATTTATCTGGACATGCTGGACAGATTGGAACAGTTGTGGGGTATGAATATTCATACAACTTTCTATCTGAACATTCTAGCAAATTCTGTACAGTTGTTGGGTGTAAGCATGCATACAGCTTTCTATCTGAACATTGTAACAAAATCTGTACAGTTGTGGGGTATGATTATGCATACAACTTAATAGCACTCCTGGGATTCAAACCCCTGCTCTGTGTGACAAAAAAAAGTGTAGCTAACATTACAGTATACTGCGCTATCAGGGAATTGATGGGAAGGTTTCTACTGTGTTCTATCTAAGTCTCACTCACTTGTACAATATGACTGATCTCTTGGCACTTCCAACATTGTTATACAGATCTTCATACTCATTTTATCTGCATACCACAGTTTGGGTAACACTGCTTAATACAACAGTACTTTTTATAGTATGCAACAGTTCAACAACATATGAAAGAAGAGTAAAGAGATGCACTCCAGGGGTTATACCTTTAGTCACAGAATATTACACATTTATTTCTACTGGTACGACACTTTCTAAGGCACTTACATTTATTTGCTATGACAGTACATGCAGAATAATTACTAACCTGTCTCACGATGCAACCTTTGCAACCTAGCATCATGGGCTTGCTGGTTCACAGCCCGCTCATCTGCAGCTGTCAAAGAAATACAGTGATACTTAGCCATACCTATCCTACACAAGCTAGGCAATTATTAACTACTTAGTAGAATGAGTACTTACTAAGTACTGGAGCATTAGGCATCTGCTGAGACTCCTGGATCCACTGTTCCAGTACATCCCCCCTCCACCGCTTCAGGTCAACATGGTGGTACCTAACCTGCTCACCAGTCCAGAGGATACCTGTGGCACTGATGAGTTCACGGGTGAGACTGTATCAGGCCTCCGTTTTATACTGCCAGCCCTGTTACTGGCCCTGCAGTAGTCTCTGCTCATGGTGTTTTACTAGGACCCATACCATGATTTTTGACTCCTGGATGCCCCAGCACTGCACTCTAAATCAAGTGCCTTCACCCACATCAGCCATTCTGCCTGCAGTAGGAAGCTACAACCAGTTATGGGAAGTATTCCTGCCTGTGGGGTTTAAATACGGCCAATTTCCCACAATTTTCCATGATTGGCCAGTTTTGAAATGGCTAATCTATGGGCACACCTGCTTACCTAAGGTTGGCATTGCTTACGGAGGTATACCACTAGGCAGATTGAATTGGCTCCCCTACACATTGTTTACTCTTACTAAGTTGAGCTGTGCTGCAGTTAGCATTGCTTAATTCTTAATCTGCACTATATTTGCCTTTTGTCAGTGATTTATTATTCATTACAGGTTATATATGTGTCTGGTATCCATGATTCATGTGTACATACACTGTATGGGGTCATGGGGACTTCTACACTTTATTAGGATAACACCTCAAATCTATGCTTACTGCAGTACTCCAGTTCACATATTTATGTTCTGTGGTAGGTTATGCATCACATTGTACATAGATTCAGTTCGCATGTTTGGTTTGATTTTCCTGTAGTGAGGATTAGTTTGCTGATACCTGATGTACATATATTCCTATGATGGCTTAGTGGTTAACTACTGTGACTGTAGTGACTAGGATCCTGAGTTCGAGCCTTACATCAGCTGTTTATTTTGTTGCTGGACAGAAGACGGGCCGTTGGGTACAGAGTGATTAAGGCACTTTAAAGCAGTTGTAAGCGGGTGTGCACAGGTTTGCACGGAGCTAAGCACTGCTAACCTACGGTTACAGTTTCTTACATTCAGTTAGCTTCTACTTTGCTTAATCTGTGTAGGCAGTGCTTATCTCTGTGCAAACACACTTAAACACACTTACTAGTGCTTATATGTGCTTACTACTGCTTATTCGTGCTTAAAACTGCTTACTAGTGCCTTATTCATTATGACACTGACACTTCACGTGCATTTATTGCAGTACTGTGGTTCACATTTAAATGTTTTTTAGTAGGTTATACAGCAAATAAATGAAAACAAATGTTCATATTCATATTGCATATGCAAAATGGCACATGCTGCAGTGGGACTCGAACACAGAATGCCTGCTCATTAGGCGGATGCTCAACCCACTACACTATTGATGTGCTGTTTCATTTGCATATATCTTCCTTGTTATCCTCTTCAACCTTTTAAACTGCTTTAACGGTAGCTAAGCTATGGGCACACCCGTGCAACTACGGTTAGCTGTACTCGGATTTAAAAAAATATATTAAAGATTTTTCTTTGGTGTATTTATATGTACTGTCGCTGTTGTACACATGGGGGGGCTGTTGGTGGGGATATGCAGACACCTATGAGTGGCCTCGCTCATGTATTTCCACTTTCTGCTGTTCTACTTTGTAGGGGCATGTTTATTCTGAGAGATCTGCTCTCAGACACACCCCCTGCACTCATACACGCTCCATGTAGGATTAGGAGTTCAGGCAGTGTGCCTTCATTAATATGCATGGCACTGCCATCCTCCTCCTAAACAGCCGCTTCCATGCAGGACTAGACTAGTCCTGCATGGAAGATTAGTAAATCCAGGGGACTATGTTTTGAGGAGGCCCACAGATGCATTAAAAATTCATGTAGTGGCCCTCCCCACAAAATGGTTGTGCACCACTGCTCTAAAACTATAAGTTAGGACAGGAAGAGCAAATTGATTTATAGCTTGGACTTTGTTCCTAGATGTCAGAGCTGTTTTCAATATTAATTTTAGTCTTCTAAAATATTCTTTATTAAGTTTTATTCACATTTGTTCATGTTTTATTGTCGATCCTTCATCAATTCCAAAATATTTATACACTCCCTTTTGCCCAAGTTCTTTTATATCGCATTTCTGTCGCAGGCTACATTTTCGTGTTGCTTCAGCTTTCCTTCTTTAAAAGTTGATTTTTTTACATTTATCAGGACCAAATGACATTCTTATATCATCTGAGAAGGTTTCGACCACTTGTAGTAGTGCTTTGAGTTCCTCGTCTGATGACCTATACAGTTTTAAATCATCCACAAAAAGAAGATGCGAAGTATTTACACGTTGTTATTTTCTGGGATCCAAATCTGATCATTTATACCTGGCTAGGAATTTGTATTAAGCATATTAAACTCACGTTGTTCTACTTTAAGCTGCCAAGGGCCACCATGTTCACCAAGTGTTACCTTCTCCATGACTGTGAACTTACACTCATGATCTGGGTGTTCTATTGAGTGTTTTGCTAAGCAGTAATTATTTTTCTTTTTTTTTTGATGTCATATAAATGCTCAGCAACTCTCTCTTTAAACTTGTGTTCAGTTTTCCCTATGTAAAAAAGTGAACAGCAAAATGCCACATATACTACCCCGCTAGTTAAGCAGTTAAATGCCACTTTTATGTTAAATGTTAAAATTCTTTATAATTACTTGTTCTCCCACCATAATATAGGGGCAGATGGAGCAACAACCACACTTGGGTATACAATGGGTTTTATGACTGGTGGATATTAATGTTTTACTAGGGTGTTCAATTATATTTTTAAGGTTACAACCCCTTCTATATGTAATGCGTGGTGTGTCCCCCACCTTTTCAGTAACTTTCCTGTCTTCCCTTAATATAGCCAAGTTTTTTTCAGAATTATGCTCCTAATGTTCCTACTCTCAATGTTACAGTTTGTGATAAAGAAGCTAGTAAAATCTATATTTTGTACAGGGTGATATACAGATGTGAAGGAGGTAGATTCACCAGAAGGGGTAGTGCTGTTGACCATAAATTCACTTATTTGTACAACACCTACTGATGTTTCATGATGACTTAAAACTGGCTTGAAAAAAAAATTATCTTTTGTTTATTACTTCATACATGAGTTAGCTAACAAAAGTATGGGGGTAACCTCTAGCATGGAACATGCCCTAAATTTTCTCACATTCATCATACAAACTTGAACAAACCCCCATTTCATCCTATTGTTGATGGTCGTAACAGCATTGCATATCGTTGTGCCAAGGTGACAGACACAAAATTGAAGAAATATTTGTCTGGTCAGTCTCAGATTTGTCGTGACTTTTGGCACTTTCTGGAATCCATCAATAAGTTAGAATATCATGAAGATGTTCACTTTCTAACTATTGATGTTTGTGACCTATACACAGTTATCCCCCAGACTTTAGGAATACATTGGGTAAGGGAATTTTTGCATGATTGGTGTTATGGGAGAGGAAATAAACTTGATTCAGTATCTCGACATTATCTTAGCTAATAATTACATCCTTTTTGGAGGGGAAATTTACCTTCAAAACTCTGGTATAGCCATGGGGTCCCCATGTGGGGGGAGCTTTGCCAACTGTGTTATGGCATACTGGGAAATTACGACCCTTTTCAAACATGACAGTTTCAAAAAGCATGTCACCTGGTATACACGTTATCTTGATGATATTTTTATAGTATTCCAGGGGAACCAACCCGATGCTGTTGAATTTGTGGAAAGTGTCTCTGAACTAACTGACTTTTTAAAATTTACCCACAAATTCCATGTTAATAAAATTAGCTTTTTGGATGTCTTATTAAGGAAAGATGGGATGAATGATTGTTATACAGCTAAGATTTACCGCAAACCAACATAGTCTAACTGTTTCCTACACTTTGAGAGCTCCTACCCATTTTTTCAGAAGCGGTCTATTGTAAAGGGACAGCTAGTTAGGGCTGCCCATATGACAACTTTAGGTCATGACTACCTGACTGAATGTGATACCCTTAAAGGAATGTTTATTGCATGGGGATATCCCTCTGAGTTATTAGACGTATTGATCGATGAGGTCACTAATAAACGTAAATCAGGGTGGTTTAGGCCCATACTTACTAATGGAATGTGGAACTCCACGGAAACATTGGGGAATTTCGGACCTACTAGTGAGACAGATATGGATGAAAGGAGTGTAAATGTAAATAATAATAATAATAGTTATGATCATTTTTCTTTAATTTTTAGCACAGCATTTTCACTTGATGCTTATGATGTACGATCAATTTTGTGTAAGAACTGGACTTTTCTAATTGATGATGGTAGCCTTAGGAATAAGCTACCCACTATCCCTAAAGTTGTGTACAAACGGGGAAACACCCTTAAAAATATGGTAGAGAGAGACCAGGTAACATCTACCATATCTGGTGGGATGTTTAAGTGTGGTTCTTGTAAGCACTGTAAACATATAAAGGTCACTAATAAATTCACTTTAAACATGGTTAATTTTTCTATAAAGGAAATGTTTAACTGTAATAGTAATGGTGTTGCTTATCTGGCTGAGTGTCAACATTGTCCCCAATTTTATATTGGTAAGACAGAATGTCGTTTGAAGCAGAGAGTGTATGAACACCAATACACTATTATAAAAAAAGACTGTACCAATGCTCTAGCCAGACATATTAACAACCATAATGACCATTTCTTTTTATTTTTGGTTATTGAGCAAGTGAAAGTTAACCCTAGAGGTGGTCCTTGGCCCTTAAAACTTGAACAGAGAGAATTGTGGTGGCAACTATTAACAAATGCCTATATGTATCCTGGATTAAATGAGGTGAGCTCCTTGAAGTGTATGCTTAAATTAAAGGCCCTTGAAAGACGTTAAAATCAGTAAACACATAATTAATTGTGTTTTTTAGGTCATGTATTTGTTTGTTATATGTATGTATGGGTGTATATACATGTATGTACATATATATATATATATATATATATATATATATATATATATATATATATATATCTGTGTGTGTGTGTGTGTGTGTGTGTGTGTGTGTGTGTGTGTGTGTGTGTGTGTGTGCGTATATTTTTTTATTGTGAAATATTATTATTTGTATGTATGATGTGGACATAGATGTATAAATATAGACATTAACCTGTATATTAATTTCTATATTTTAAATGGAATGTTTTTTATATATAATGCATCAAATAATAAAGTTTTATGGAATGCATATTTTTCTTTGAAGAAAGGGGAGTTGTTGCTTTAAATTTTGCCTGTGTATAGGCTTAGGTAATGATGATGTCATTTGAGTGGGTTTTTTAAACCCCTGATTAATTATGCTGTTTGTCTGATGAAGGTTGCACATTTTAAGTGCGACTGAAAGCACTAACATTATACTGGTTCGTGAATAAATGAAGTTTTAACTACATCCTTGCATTTCTTTTGTATTGCCATCTAGAAAATTGTCAGACCTTGACACCATTCATGTTGCTCTTACAAATTGGCCCTTGACCCCAGTACATTTTTGGTGGGGGGGGGTAAACTTGAATAATGCAGACAGGTGTTAGAGAACGTGGGTTTATGGTAAATCTGAGCATAAAATTCACCTCTGTTGTTGTCTTTAGATAGGAGAATGTTGAAATAAGAAATACTAGATTCATTAGCCTCAAATGTAAACTTCAAATAATTAGTGGTCGTACTAATGAAATCAAAAAAACTTTTAAAACTGTGAAAAACATCATTCCATATGATAAAAATGTCATCCAAAAAATGGGTATACAGCATACCATTTTTCATGAACTCTGAATTGAACACAAAATTCTATTCCCATGTTGTCATTACAATATTAGCAAAAAGTCCAACACATGTGGAACCCCTTGACATTGATGGTATTCATGTTCGGGTCTATACTACCATCTCGACAGGGCTGTTCATCGAACCCCCTTACATCGACACATATACATTGGAATACCAAAAACATGAATGGTCACAAAAGTGATTTTTCCCAGGGAAAAAAAATTGCTTGGCTGTTGTTGGGAATTTTCCGTTTCCTTCACTGTAGTGTGATCTCAGAGTTGGTATATTTAAGTAGGGGGGGGGGGGGCAACTTCATTGTGTCTGTTTGTTTGTTTTACTTATTGTTGGCCCAGAGAATTTTTTTCCTTTTGAAAAAAATCGCTTTTGTGGCCATTTGAGATAGTGGTGTGTATGTGTCGATGTAAGGGCATTTGATGAACAACCCTGTCAACATGGTAATATAGATCATCATGTTCAAGCAATATAAAATTATTGTTTAACACAATTTCATTTAGAATTTCATAGGTGTTTACATTGTCCTGGCTTATACCCTTACATATCGGGTATTCAGAAAACCATTCATTATTTTGCTCGTGAGGAATCAGGTATATAAGTCCTGAACATCTACAGTTATAAGTAAACAATTTGTATTGAACTCAAGAAGATTTATTCTCCCCAAAATGTGTCAAGAATCCTTACAAATGTGTTTTTCTTGGGCATGAGTGTATTATCAAACCTCTGGCATCGACGATCGGTCTCATTGGTGGTGCCTCAATATTTTTATGAATTTGTGGGATGTCAGAGATTGAGGGAATTATAGGTGCTGTGGAGTTTAAGCAGTTGTATTCATTCAAGTCAATTTGTTTATCTAAAAATAAATCATTAATGGTGTCCACTTTTTTGTAGGCTGTATTAAGTTCATTCAATGATACCTTATTGTAGGTAGCGCCACAAAGCATATTACGCATATTTTGTTTATAGCCATGTGCTTCCATCACCACCAGACTGCCACCTTTGTCTGGTTTCATCAATCTTAAGTTTTAGTCACTTTTTTCTCTTAGAAGTTTTTTTCTCATCAGGTAGTAGGTTATCATTTAAGATTGATTTTTGTTTGTTGTTGGAGGGCTGAACACACTACACAGCCTGTGAGTATCTGAGATATTATTAGCGGTGTCAAACAAAATACTCAAGTTCAGTCTTCTAATAAATAGTTTAAAATCCAGTAGAAGTTTTGCCATATTAGCACGTCCGTTCATTAGGGAAAAAGTCACTCTGAGGTTAAATGGTAAGCAGAATAATTGTATACGGTGAAATCCCCCTTACTTTATATGATGAAACCCCCCTTACTTTATATGGTTAAATTCCCCTTACTTTAGACAGTGAACCCCCCCCCCCCATTACTGTTGGCAATCAAAACACATGAAGAACCACTGAAATTCAAAGAGGAGTTCTCACAATTTACCTCCAGTTGTTGCCTTTGAATTTCTGGTTCTGCCACTGTGCCTGACCTGTCTGGGGAGGTTTTGTCTTTAATTGCTGATTCTGATAGTTGTGATGTTGCTTTGCCTGGATTCTCTCCAACCGATGAGGTTAAGGGGATTCTAAAGGGAGAGTCTCAGTATTGTTGGTAACATTGCTTTGGTTATGCACTGGTGAAATACGTTCCATGATATCACACGGGGGTTCATTAACTTTAAAACCTTAATAGGTTGCAAATCTACAACCCCATGCCTGAGAATCTGGGGGGGATCAAGATATGCTGTGTGGTTAAGACAGGCTATCATATGAATTTTTAAAAGTGTATTTATATGTTGTCAGGCCATTTTATATTTATCTGATGAGGTTTATTGTTGAATAAAATGAAATGCTTATGAACAAGTTTTGGATTGCTGGAGGTGGTTTGTCAGAATCTCTGCAGCCTTGAGTGTGTGGTTTTATCAGTCTTTTTGCTGTTGTTGTTATTTTTTTATTTGGTTTACCTAGAGGACATATCTCCACAGATAAGTAGCAAGACAAAAACATTTTCCATTACAACCAAGTCATGGTGATAAAAGATTGTTATCAACATTAAGTACCCAAGTTCCAGATAATTGTATCTCTTCAGAGAGCAGTACCAGAACCTGAGGTAAAAGAAGAGGATGGTGTCTTTCTCAGAAGTAAATATACCACATTTTGAGACATACTGCATTTTTTGGACTTTTAAGGTGAGCTTGTGTCTGACACACAAGGCAGTGGTCTGGTCAAGACCCTGCTAAAGTATCCAAGCATCCAAAGGGTGTTTCACACTTGCATTCAGTTTGCAGTCATCAGCTAGCTTAGCATCAGTCCCTTGACATCTTCTTTCACTTCTGAAAAGTATATGCCACCCAATAGATGGCCAAGGACAGAGCTTTCTGGAAACCTGCTGGTGGCACCTTCTGGTGGTCCCCTAACTTAACCCTATGGATTCTGTCTGGTAATCAGTTGTTTATCCAGCAGACTACATACACGTTTATGTTAAACTGGGAGTGTGAATCTATCAGGCCTGCATGAGAATAGCAGGCTTAGTGAGGTCAAAGTAAGCCATATGGACTGTTAGGCTGTCATCCAAGGCTGTTAGAGTGTGCTGTGATGATGTGAGGTATTGACAGCAATGCCAGGAGAGGTAGGGCAGTGGATGTGTAACATATGCCATCACAGCTAGTTGGAATTTAGTAAAGAAATATATGTTATTTAAATATAAATAATGATTTGTACAGATGCTTGTGTTGAAAATGGATTTGTAAAGTTGCATGTGTTACAAATGTACCAACAGTCAGTCCTGACTGTATTGAAACTGAATTAAATATATATATGTTAGCAGATGATACTGGAAAAGAAGAGGTTACGCTTAGTTCTAGCTAACTTTGAGAAATAGTAAGAAATGAAATTACTGGACATAAGCCATAAATATTCAGTTTTGAATGAACACAGAGACACAATGTCTGTAAGAAGCATGGTTTGTTATTCTCTGTTGGAGGAGTAGAAGTTTGTAATTGTTTTATGACTTTCAGAAACTGCACCAGATCTGAGCAAAGCTTTTTTGTGTGTATTATTGACATGTAGGTGCTAAATCCTGGCAGTTTCTAGCAATGGCTGGTTGCATAGGAACCAGAAGTCAGATGACCAGATGTATGTGATGTCATTCTGTACAGAAATATTGTTTTACTATTAGCTGAGACTGAAGTTAATGTTAGCGAGAGTGAAGTCTCAGGGCAGTCTGTTTCTTGGAACCTGACATAGAAGGATCCCTCACCTACTTCATCTTGCCTTGCTCTATTAAGTAAGTAGGAACAGTAGTTCTCTAGATCAGCCAGGAAAATATAGTGAGAATAGTTAAGTATTGTTTTTCTCTAACTGTGTGAATCTTTCCAGATGTGTTAGTTTTAATATGTCTTGTGATTGAAACTCTGCAGTTTACTATAAATAGATATTTTGTATTTTTATGTTCTTTTATTATTTATTATTAAATATATTTGAAATGGGTGGCCATGGTGGTGCAGTGGTTAGCATTTCTGCCTCACCGCAAGAGGCTCTCCAATATGATCCTCGGCTGGGGTGCCTTCTGTGCGGAGTCTGCATGTCCTCACTGTGGTCGCGTGGGTTTCCTCCGGGTGCTCTGGTTTCCTCCCACATCTCAAAAACATGTTGTAGGTGGATTGGACATACTAAATTGTCCCTAGGTGTGAGTGTGTGTGTGCCTTCTGTGGAAGGTTGGGTGCTGGGCTGGCAACTTGACACTGTAAAACTCCACTGCCAGTCATGAGTAGACGGTGATCTGCTGTGGCGACCCCTAACCAGGAAAAGCTGAAAGAAGAAGATGATTAAATATATTTGAACTTTTCATTTTAGCTGGTCCTTTAGAAAAATATTTTAACCTTTGAGAGTATTTATATCTATTGGTAATACTGTGGTCATTCCTAAAGCCTGGCTGTTTGGTCAACATTACCATTTGTATTAATATTAATTTCACTCAGTATAATTGGGTACCCTTATATGAGCCTTAGAGTAGCTGGCTTGGGAGTGTCTGGTGGCAGTGATTACCTTATAATCTAGGCAGAAGGGAGGAATTCTAGTAAACCTGTGCCAGCATTTCCCAGGTGTGTGTGTGTGTGTGTGTATGTGTGTGTGTGTGTGTGTGTGTGTGTGTGTGTGTGTGTGTGTGTGTGTGTGTGTGTGTGTGTGTGTCAGCTGCTTGGAGCAGGACATGAAGCACTAATTTCACAGACATGGTACTGGAGGACTTGGATTGGACACTCAGCTGAGGACTTAACTCAACAGCTGTGTAAGTGAGGAGCCTTACTGGGGACCTGGGGAGAGATAGAGAGAGAAACCCAGACCCCAGGATGAGTGTGTTCCCTGTGGACTCTTAAGGAAAATTGTGCTTGATGCAGAGAGGTCTGCTTCTGGAAATACTGAGTGTATCCATTTGTATTCCAAGTGAATGTCCCTCTCCAATGTCAGTGGTGAGGTTTCAGGTTCCTTGATTACTGGCCCAAAGTGGTGATATCACATGTGAAACCAGAAAAGATCACACCGCATATTTGTACACAGTCACTATGATGCACACTACTGATTGCTCTACTGTGGGCAACATTCAAGATCAGGTAGTTGTGGTGCCATCCCTGTGTGTTTTTCCCCCAGCAACTAACCAGAACATGTGACAGTAAGAAGAGTGAAACAAACTGCACGATATGTTTGACTTAAGTAATATATCCCTGCTACTCATTGTGTTCCCACTACCATCGCTAATGTGTCATGACCTACTGCCAACATATATTCTGCTACATGATCCCTGCCTCCATTGTCATGCTGTGTGAGTAAAACATTGGCATCCTTATTGTCATTAGATACATCATTTACCAAATTTATAGTGAATTCACTATGCTCCTTGCCTTCTCTTATTGTCTTCTGGCACTTGTGATGATCTTAAAATAAAATGACCTACACCCTCAAATTGAGAGTGGCAGTAATAGCTACACACTCCATACCATATACAGTATGCAGGTATAAACAAAAAATCATATTACAGTATATATTTTAACATACAAATAATGTCTGGAAAAATTATAGTTAATATCCAGTTCCATACATATCCTTGTAGGCAGACACATCAGGACTCTGAAGTTGCACACTGACGTTCACTTCATCTGATGCAGTTTGGGTGCTGGAAATATACCTCTCAACCTCTAAGAGCAAGAAATCTGGACAAAGCCATAAAACAATGGGGGGATGGAGGCCCAAAAATAGGGACGCTTTTTAAATATTGCTCTTACAAACTTAAAAGGTTGATAGAATAACAGGTTTTGCATTAGCATACATTTTCTGAAGGGTATGAAGTCTGAAACTCAACCGTCTGTCTTTATTTTCTGACTTTAACCCCCCATGATTTGCCAATGATTTGCCAGAAAACCACAATTTTATGAGAAACAGACCAAATATCTGGACATTCTGCAAAAATCTGTACAGTTGAGAGGTATGGGTGGAAAGCTCTAACTCTAGAACTGTCAAGTCTACTGGGAATTCCACATGTATCTGTGGAGAGAGACACATTGAGTGACAGCACCATTTTCACAATCATTACTCTGTTGGATCCTGCATGCACACTAAAATGAGACTACACTGAAGTTCATGCAACAGCATCCTTCACTATAGGCAGATTCATATTTTAGGAGCTGACTGTCATGAACTTTTGAATGTGTAAAGAGATGTTGACCCACGTTTGTTGAAATATAATGATGCCCATTAATTGTGCAGCAAAATGTAAAGCATTCTTACCTCTTGGACAGCCCTATGCACATACCTTTCAAGTGTAAAGATTAATGCACAATGTCCCGATTTTTGCCTCATATTTTGGGTCTGCTACTTATAAAATTTGTGGTTTCCTGGCAAATCACAGAGGACTGAAGTCATTAAATAATGGCATAAATTTGAGTTTCAAACTTTATATCCTTCAGAAAATACATGCTAGCACAAATAATGCTATTTTAGCAACATTCTAGGTTTATAAGAGCAATATTTAAAATATGTTCTTATTTTTGGGCCCTTGCCCCATTATGTTAGGCTTTGTTTGCATTTCCTGTGCTAAGATGTTGAGAGGTATTCCTGTACATCTTTTTGGCATAGTCATGCATGAATATAAGCTTGTGACAGCATGTTTTTAATAACCATGAACAATCCTCACTGACATTAACATATGCATTTAACTATACCTGTAGGCATTACAGGTGACCCTGCATATATCCATAACAAAACAAGGTCCTTCAGTTTTTATTCACATCTTCTTTGAGGATAGTAGCTTCCATTTTATTAAAAGCTGGCACTCCCTCTTTTAGTATGTGAATGAAGACTAACTGGTTTTGAGAACAGATAAATAGCCATGAGTGTAACTTCAGGTGGCTGCTTGGCAATTCTGGCCACTTCGGAATATAGTGAGCAAATGATACACAATTTAATATGCCTAGCTCAGGTAAGATTTGAAGTTGCAGATTTTAGATAAGAGAATTTATAATGTGAGCTTAAGGTAAGAGAGGTTGGAATGGAGGAAGAAAGGATGTTGGAGAGGAACACAGTTGCCATGATCTAAAGAGTAGGATGAATCAAGGCATTCCAGAGGTTCTGCAAGTGACACTGCAGCCTTTTCTCTAGGTACATAAAGCACAGTCCATAGAGATAAGCAAGGTCAGGGGGGAGAAAGAGGGAGAAATGGACGTCCTTATCTATTTTGAAGGTGCAGGGAGGGAGTACATAGAATGGATCAAGGAGAGTGGAGGTGTCTCTGAAAATATTTTTTTTGGCTGATTGAGAAAAGAAGAAGAAATTTAGAGGGAATATCAAATCAAAAATGGGATTAATACAGCAAACAAAGCTCAATTACATAAACAAGTGAAGAAGCTTAGCAGTGCGAAACTGCAGTAGTGGTGAGGAACATGAAAAGAGGGAAGGACTGTGACCATCCTTTTCACATTTAGACTAATTATGGGTAACAAGGAAGCACTAAAGAACAATGACGAAAAATGGAAAACATGGCTAAGTAAGGCCACGATTAAAGTATGTGGGATATAGAATATCAGTCTACACATGCAAAGGTAAATAGAAAAGTGTATTCAATGCATTTTACAAAGTCTGAACTGTGATGGTAATATGAAGAAATCTAAAAGTAAGCAAACATTGTGGGTGTGTTTAGCGTAATGTTGTCAGTCAAGCTGCACAGGAGGGAAGATCAAACTATAGGAAAGCAAAATAAATTTGTCAGAAACAGAAACATTTGACTGGGCAGATATCTAGAGGGAAAGGTACAGTGAAACTCTGGAGTTTAAATATTCCTGTTAAGAAGGAAAGCAAGCCAGTTATTTAAACTGCTTCTTGATATGAAAGATGTTTGTAAAATTGGTTGAGAATAATATTTCAGTATTTGACAGGGGCATACCTGACTATGTTCCATATGTGGTGGAGTTAGGAGGTGTCATCAGAGGGACTCAGAAAGACACTACGTAAAGAGACTTTAAGCCTGATCTCAGAAGGGTCATTAAACACATTTTAGAAGATAATACTTAATGTAGAGAAGACTTATGGGAAACTTTGTGGAAAAGAGCAGCACTGCTTTATAACGAATAGTGCATAAAGCATGAAAACCTGAAGGTAAAGATGTAAACAAACTAGAAATATATGGAGGGATGACGGCAAGGCAGTAGAGGAACTGAAATAGATACAGTGACTAAATTACACATCATCTGGTTGATACCAAGGAAATTCAGGAGGAACCTTTGAAGAAAAAGGTTTTAAGGTTAAACTAGGGCAATAGCACTGGCAAGCAGTTAACACAGAGATTATAAAGCCAGACTGAAAGAAGTGATTGCATTTTATGACGATCCATGCAGTTTGCACTTGAAAGGGGTAGGGGCTATTAAAAAAGATATGAGGTGATGAAAGCCTGTAACTGATGCAGCTGAGAAAAAACTACATAAGGAAATATCGACAGAGGTACTTAAGAAGTTTATAAAAGAGATTAGCGTGTGTGAGGCATCAAGAGGAAGAGGAGATGGTTTCCCAATGACTTTTGTAAAATAATGCAGAAAGTAGATGCGGAGGAAAGGAAAGGGGGTGGCTAATAAAGGGACACAGAAAGGTAGTCTCCCCAAACCAGAGAAGAAAGCACAGATAATTTCTTTTTCCAGAGGAGGAGGAGTGTAAGGCATTAGGATCTAGAATGACAGGCCTACCTCCCCAATAAATTCTTATGCAAAGATGTTAGAACAATGGAAAAAGAGACATTTTAACTACATTCTCTGCTATCAATGTAAATTTGTCAGAAAACAGGTGGGAAATGCCTAGGTCCCTAATTTTCCCTTGCAGCTCCCCTATTTTCCTTCTGAGTACAAAGAGGAGCACATCAGGGAGGGATACTTTCTCTAACACTGGTCCTATTAATATAATTAAGGATGGGTAAATGCCATACCTCTCAATTGGCCCCAGCTTTGAAGAATGCACTTCATTTAATCTTGTATTTGCGACCGGCACCTCGTAAAATGTTGAACTTCTTAATAAATCACTGAGGATTACTCAAAGTATATAATGCCAAACATTAGTTTCATTGTTTTTAAACTGCATGTTGATTCAAAATCTGATTTACAATTAATTTTGTAATTGAATTAGAATAATATTTTTAAAATGTACCTGATAGTGGGACTTTCCCCACCCTCCTGTGTGAGACCTTCTTATAAAAAGGCTTGCAAAGAGTTAAACATTATATATAAATATCTTAAGTTAGAGTGACTGGCTTCCTTACATGCTGCTGAAATGTGACAGGATGAAGACAGACGTGTTAAGCTACATTTCATTACTTTTATAATTCTTAAACAGAATTTCCTATTGTTTTAATGGGCTATTGCTTACCTAAAGGGTGTCACCATTACCAGGCATTTTTATGTTCCCACAAAAGTGTGACTAATGAGTTAATAAACCTAAGTATTGGGGGTAGGGGGTGAATTCCTCCATATGGTGGCCTACCCCACTGCAAAAAACATTAATTGTTGTGCTTCGGAGAAAGTTGAATAGTTATGATTGACACGCTGGTTTTGTCAGAGAGCTTGTAGTCAAGGTCATGGACTGAAAACAGTGCCAATTCACATAGGTTCACAGATTAGTACTAGGCTAACTGCCCTTGCGAGCCATTTTAAGTCTAGCCAATTATCCCGTGTGAGATTCAAATGCTGTACTTTGGGTTTGTAAGGCAAACACCTTAACAATTAGGCCACCCTCACAACCCTTAAACAGCCTCGAACCCAGGACCCTGCAAACCACAGACAAAGTGATTTACCACTAAGCTATGCTAGATATTGATGTGAAAGTACAGACAAGGACAACTACTTTTTCCAACACTCTTCCAACTAGTTAGGAGTGAACTGGCAAGGAGATGCAGAAGGAGACTACAGAGCTGCAAGGGAAAATCAGGGAGCTTGGCTTTTTCTACCTGTTTGCTGAAAAACAGGCATCGATAGCAGCGAATATGGGAAAAAAATTTAGAATGGTCATGAAAACAAATGAAGAAGTTTGAAAATAGTCAGATCTTGATTGTAGCACACAAATAGTCTTGGTAACGTTGGGATAGGATGAATAGAATAGTGGTATAGACTAATTAAGGAAAAAAAGGAGCAAAATGTTCAGGTTTGGAGGCTTGGGGGGACTCTTCAGGGAGCAATTACTACCAACTAGATGAAGATAAGGAAAGCAGTCACACACCTAACATTCAAAACTGGGATGAAAACAGGTGGTCTTTGATCAACTGAATAAACATTGCAGAATTTATGTTAAGTATCAAAGTAAGATACCTGTTTAGAAGTGTATCAGAAGAGACAGACATCATAGTACAAACAGTATCCAGACACTTTTTGATCAGCTTATCCATAAAATTATGGGACGGGAATCACATGTAGGGAATGACATATCAAGATGTAGAAAGAGATGTGAAAACATAATGTGGGATTGTGGGATGAGGGAAATCAAACCTGGAAAGGAAAGTATTGCATTATAATATGAACCTACAGATGGGCACTATGGGGATGCCAGGCTTAAGATGGACAAAAAGCAGGGTAGAAAAGTCTAGGCTTTTTGAGAAAAAGTTGGTAGATAAACTTTATGGGGTTCAGAAAAGCTGAGGGGTTGTGTATTACGGCAGTAGAAAGAATGGAGATTAGAAATGCTACAAAGAGGGGAACTAGATTGTGAATACTTTTAGGAGATGGTGGACAGAGAGACTGAACAGCTGGTCAGGAGTGAGTCACCTGATTTTTTTTTATTTTTGTACTTAAAACTTCTTGTGTACCTACATGTAGACTTGGGACAGTTTGCTTATACTGGTAAGTATTAAAACGAATTGCCTTACACCTAAGGAGTCGGTTAAGTGAGCAAGATCCATTATGCAACAAAGCAGAACAGTACAGTCTACTAGCAAAGTCAGAGGAGATGTCAGCGAGATGGTTTTGATGTTCTGCATAATGATATTGAAGATTCTGAGGATACACTGGTCATGGGGAGGTTAAAATATAAGTGTTTACATGTGCTGTTTGGTTACTGCTTAAGTAAACTATAGCTAGGCATTATGGTTTTATCTTTAGTTAAATGCTTCATTCGATAGGCAGGACTGTGATGCACTTCTTTGATGTGCACTAGATTATAAAAGGCCTGACGTGTTACTAGCCAGTGTATAAGTGTACAGGCAGGACACGTTACTGTAACATGTGACTAAACAGGAGTTTAAAATATGACATTTTCTGAATTCTTACCTTATGACATACAGAGATGTGCCTGTGTAGATAAACATCTTTCAGATTACATAATAAAACAGTACAGAGATGTCATCTATGAATATCATAACACAAGGCAATCGCCTCATAGGCTTCAGTAAGCATCAGGAGCAACTAGAACACAGGAGACGTGCATTTATTATGAACATTTACTATAAAATTAGGCAGTGTGCAATGCTATTTTATAATCTCGTTTAACTAATACCATTTATTTTTTCTCTCATGATTGGCAAATGACAAACTTCTTTTTTTCAGTACAAAATGTGTCACAAAACTCCTGTGTGCATGTTACAGGAGTGGCAGTGCATAACAATGTGCCAGTAACATGCTGAACGACCTTCTGAGAAGAACGTCAGAAATCAGTAACATGGCTACTGTTGTGATGTGCGCACATTACCATAAGTCATGTCTCACAGGGAATTTCCAGAGTAGCATGAACGGAAATGGGAGCACAAAAAATTCATTATGTGACAGTACGTCTGAACTTGGGGGAGGGGTGTATTCATTTTCTACTGTTCTCCTTCTGTTTATCTACTGTTCTTGCTTACAAATATGGGACTGAAGGAAAATGTCTGATCCTAAGCATTTTCTAGTTTTCATTGTATTAAACTTGGCTGTGTGTGTGTGTGTGTGTGTGTGTGTGTGTGTGTGTGTGTGTGTGTGTGTGTGTGTATATATATATATATATATATATATATATATATGTGTGTGTGTGTGTGTGTGTGTGTGTGTGTGTGTGTGTTTTTATATGTGTGTG